>NW_028245639.1:0-219468 GCF_964263255.1 Lissotriton vulgaris
GTCGATCAAAGAAAAAGGTCCGCTCCTGATATTCAATGCGCAGTCTAGCTGAAAACAACATCGCATACTTGAGTCCCAAGTCCCTCAAACGCCTTTTCACTCCCTGAAACCCCATCCTTTGTCGCTGGACTTGAGGAGTAAAATCCGGGTAGATGGTAACAGAACTGTTTTCGAACTTCAATGGGCCATGACCACGAGAGGCCTGGGGGATAGCGTCCCGATCCAGAAAATGGAAAAGCCTAGCAATAATAGGCCTCGGGGGGCCCCCGGTTTAGTCTGCCCACCCGGGAAGCGATACGCACGCTCAACCGCTAAGAATTTGCTGAGTCCGGCAGGAGCAAGATGGTTGAGGATCAGATCCTCCACAAGAAGGTCGACAGTGGTGGCATTGTGGTTTTCGGGAACTCCCACCAAGCGAATGTTGTTCCGCCGGGCCCTATTTTCATATTCGTCCAGTCGTCTGGCCATCATGTCATGTGCTGATCGCAAGTTACCGATCTCCGACTGTGCGTCCGCCATATCAGTGACGAGACTGGAGGCTTTCAAATCCAGAGCCTTGACCCTCTTGTTAGTCTTGGCCAGGTCCGCTCTAATAAGTGTGACATCAACAGCCATGGTATCAATCTTGGAGACAATAGCTTCATATTGTAGCCCCATATCAGCCTTCATCCCAGTGATGGCACTCATTAGGTCCTGAAGTGAAACCTCCGATGGCGTTGTAGCGTCCGTCCTGGGGTCCGCAAGTGTACGGCCGGTACCGCCGGGGGAACCCTTCAGTTGTGTGTAGCGATCTATAACATTAGTCTGGATAGGTCCCCCACGGGTCGGCGTCTTCGTCTTGCGCCTCTCGAACTCAGGTTTGGAGGCCATATTGGAAGCCGCGCCCCGAAGGGGCCCTCTGGACCTGGTGAAAATGACCGATGTTATTGAGATACGAAAGCAGAATTTGTAGAATGCGAGACGAGGGATATGGCAGGACAGCACAGCGGGTTGAAGCCACACCAACTTGAGAGCCGAATCGCACTTAGAACAGTCAATCGAGGGGACGAGGAGAAATCGAAACTGAAAGCGACAATGCCGCGGCTGGGAGGATGTCCCCAAAGCCGTTGTTGTTGACTTACTCCTCGGCCCACAAGAGCAGCAGAGTCCCCGGTCCCGATCGGGGGTAGGCCAGAAAGTTGGAGTTGATGCAAAATCGGTTCCCGACATCCGATTTCAATTCTTGAAAGAATATTGAAGTCAGGAAGAGTAGATCTTCATAAACCCATAATAAAAAACAGGATATTTCAAGGATAGTTGCAGGAGGGCAGCGCGGGTCCCGGGAGCCCTCTGCTTACGCGACCATCTTGGATGCCCACGTAGCTCCTCCCCCATCTGTGACTCCTTTAAGGGCGTAGACTTGTGCTAGCCTCTGGCTCCCTTGCTCCCAGCTATAGCATTGACTGCCGCAACCTATGCTACTGGTTTACCTTCCTGCCGGCGCGGGTGTGGACTGGGTCCTCGGACTGGAAGTCCCCAATGATCTCATGCCCATTGGTGCGGGCGTGGACCGGGTCCTCGGAGCCGAAGTCCTCGGTGATCTCAAAGGCGCCCTTTCGACCCCATGACGAGATATGAACTTTTATTTGTTTCTTCTATTTGTGTTTAGTTGTTCTTACTTTGTTAGGGGGTTTTGGGTGGGGTTTGTGGGGTGATGGTGGCGGCTTTTTACCTACTCTCTTCCTGGGGGCTGGGATGTTAGAAGCAGATACTACTGGCTGTTTGTAGCTTTCTGTGATTGTGTGGGGGCATCCCTGGAGGGGCTCTGAGGGTTTTCAAGGAGCATGAGGGGCTGGTTGTTTCTTTCCTGCTGATATGACGCCAATCGCTATTGCAACCTGGAATGTCAAGGGCCTAAAATGGTGGCCTACTTTGTATTTCCAGACCCAATCACAATCTCAGGGTCTCAGGGTCTGGAAATACATAGTAGACCACCATTTGGATGTAGTGGCACTACAAGAGACCCACTTAGCCAGATCGGATGACTCCCGTCTCAAGCACAAACTCTTCCCCCTCATTTACAGATCCTCGGCACACACGAAGCACCTGGGGGTGGCCATAATGTTTCGCTCTGCTGTCCAATTCCAACCCCTGGGAGTCCTCAGCAATAAGGACGGCGGCTGGATCATGGTCAAGGGCCGCCTCAGAGGGCGACTTTGCACCTTTGCAGCCCTATATGCCCCCAATGCAGGCCAGACGCCTTTCCTACACACAGTCCTGGGAAAACTCACAGACTTTGCGGAAGGCCAACTGATCCTGATGGGTGATTTCAATTTAATTTGGCAGAAAGAGCTTGATAGTACCCATTTAGAGAGCACAGATGCGGGCTCCTTCACAAGGGAAACACAACAGCAAATATAAGACCTAGGACTTATAGATACATGGCGCACACTTTACCCACAGACACGCAACTATACGTTTCTTTCCCATGTTCACCGTACCTATTCTCGTGTGGACTATATATTAATTAGTCAGTCGTTGCTGGGTGACCTGCAAGACGCTCAGATCTTTCAGCTATCGGTCTCTGACCATAGTTTGTATTCTAGGTTATCAAATGGTGGGGAGGAGGAATTGATTGTTGTCCATTCATTTCCCCATTTACAACATTTAGGTAATCAAGAAGGTGGAATGGACACTTGTTACTGCTAGACCCCTAGGTTAGCTTTGAACATCCTCATAAACGCAATGTTGTTTCGAATGCGGTATATTTCTGTACTCCGCCCCACATTAGCGTTATGGCATTTATCATCGGATGTCCAAATGACGTGCTGTATGCCTGCCTCATCCAGAGGCAACCTTAGATTCTGGCAGCAGTGTCCAGAGATAAAAAATGTGTTCTTTTAAAAGCAAAAACTTAACCTGAGGAAAACTTTAATGAAGAAGGTTAAGAATGTCCTTAAAAAAGGTGGGTATAGGATTGAGAACAAGTTATTGGATCTCACTATACTACTTAGTAAATAGCGTCGACATGTTTCAGCTCCCTAGCGCCCAGCTGGGTCTGTGGAGCTTTCATCAGGACAAACAAACATAAATTACTTACACTACTTGTGTAGTAATGGACAGTGTTATAGTGCAAACACTGGAATAATTCCCTCAAGTCTGTAGGGAGAAAGAAAAAAAATGAAAGGACAAGCAAGTATTTTCATGAAAGCTTGTACATATGTATAACAGCACAATTTTCTAAGATAAGAAGAAATTCTTCTATATGCGTTATAGCTAATAATTCAGAGAGAAGGTTCATATGGAGGAGATGTATGGTACGGCCTGTGTCTACTGCTGTGCTTTAAACATAAGAGTCAGCAAAAAATTATTGTATGTAATCAGGTAAGTATACAGATGGTCAATTACACACCAAAGTAATCAGAGGTTGGAATTTGGATGCATTATGGTAGCAATAAACTCATTAATATGGAGCGAGAACTGGGTTCTAGTTTTAAAATTAGCGTTCAAAAATGTGGTATTATTGGGCTCATTCAGATGGAGCGAGAACTGGGTTCTAGTTTTAAAATTAGCGTTCAAAAGTGTGGTATTTTTGGGCTCATTGGTATCAAGCTGACAATTCTATAGAACAAACCACACTTAGGCGCGGAGGTAAAAGACAGTATAACGCCATGTTGCACTTCATACCTTAGAGGGGGGTACGTGATTCTTCAGCGGGGATAAGTATTCTCTCTTTAGAATAGAGCTGGAAGGAAAAGGCAGCTTTTAAAGTTTAAATCCCCCGTAATGGTTTTGTGCTAAAAAGCGTGACCGGTAATGCCGAGAGGATGCCAAACTTACCCGCGTGTGTCGGTATGACACTGCTAGTGCTGACTCTGCCCCCGGATACACGGAGGCGTGTTCCTATTCGTTTATATCTCTCGCTGTGACGGCGGTAGAGATAGGACTAGGACGGAGATGTTTTTCCTCGTCACTAAGCTTTATTGGCTTGTGAGAAAACACAGACACATTCATTATGTTTAGTATGTAACCGTGTATAGAGGCTAAGTTGGTGTAAGTTCTATGTGTTAGACTAGGTATTTAATTACAAAGTTAGGCATAGATTAAGTTCTTTAGTAGATCTAAGTTGTTGAACTCAATTAAAAAACCGGCTCACTTAAATTTTTTGAACTCAATGTTGCTACATGATAAAGCACTATTCATTTAAAAAAAATGGCAAGTTTTTAAGTGAATTGGTGCCACGGAATATTATCATTCAAGCCCGTTACATGTGTGTTAAGACAGTTCACCCATCTCTGTTCTTTTTCGAACAGTCTTTTCTCTGCATTGTTTGTTTTGTCTAGTAGAATCTCTAGGATTGTCCAACGAAGTTCTTCACAGTCATGGTTTGCTTCTATGAAGTGGGAACACAATTTGGTGGTGTTTTTCTTTAGTCTGATGTTGCTTTTGTGTTCCCCAATTCGCGTTTTCACCTTCCGACATGTCATTCCTATGTATCGCTTAGCACATGGGCACCAGATCATGTATATTGCATGGGTGGAATTGCAATTTGTGTGGTATTTCTGGGTCCATGTGAGAGTGTCAGTAAGTTGTAGCGTCTTGGTGGCAGTAGTTAGTTTGCACACTAGGCAAGTACCACAAGGGTAGTGACCAGTTACTGGCAATAGGTTTGTATCTCTCACCAGTGTGTACTGCTTTTTTTCTCGTGGACGTGTATGTATTAGGACATCTTTAAGATTCTTTGTTCGCCTGTTGGCGAACCTGGGTTTGGGCCAGTTGAACTTCCCTGTGGTAATTATTTGCCAGTTCTTCCGTATTAGTTTTTGAACTTCATAAGTTGCGGGGCAGTATGTTGTTACACAGGTCACAAGGTCAGGATTGGGTTCTTTTGGGTGTTGTTGTAGAAGACACTCCCTTGGTTGATGTTTTGCGCGTTTTCTACATTTCGCAATAGTAGATTGCGTGTAGTCCCTTGCTTCAAGTTTCTTACTGAGTATTTGGGCTTGATGGTTATAATCGCTCATTTTGCTACAGTTTCTTTTTAGTCTTAAAAACTGGCTGTAGGGGAGATTGTCTCTTAGGGGCTTCGGATGGTAGCTTTTGTATGAGAGTAAGCTGTTCTTCGCAGTAGGTTTTGTGTAGGTTTTTGTCTCAATTTTTCATTTTCAATGAAGATGGTCAGATCTAGAAAGTCTAGTTTTTCTTTGTCTGAGATAAAAGTGAACTTAAGCCACCTGTCGCGACCGTTGAGCCATTCCATGAACAGTCGCAGATCTTTCTCTGTGTTCCAGATTACTATGATATCATCAATGTATCGTTTCCAGTATAAGATACTGGAAACGAAAGGATTGTTCTCATTAAATACAAAGATGTTTTCAAAATTGCTGACATACAGTCCTGCCACCGACGGAGCAAAGGCACTGCCCATGGAGGTCCCATGGCATTGTAGGTATAGTTCTCCATTGTACTCGAAAAAGTTCTCTTGTAAGGCCAGGCGACAGCACTCCAATATGAAGTTTCTGGGCGTGTTGTGATTCCATTCTACCATGTAGAGCAGATCTTCTAACATCCGGAGTGTGTCTTCCTGGGGTAAACTGGTATACAAAGATTCGACATCCAGCCCCACCAGTAGCATGGTGTCAGAATCAAATGGTCTATCTGCAATTTGGACCAGTAGATCTCGAGTGTCTTTCAAATATGTCTGCGTCTTCTGTACTAGAGGTTTTAAATATTCGTCCGCAAATTTAGATAGTGGCTCCAATATCAAGCCTATACCCGAAACTATCGGGCGTCCTGGTGGTGGTGATTTATTTTTATGAGTTTTTGGGAGCGAATAAAAGTATGGAGTTTTTGGTTCTCTCGTAGTCAGAAACTCTACTTCTTTTTTGGAGATCCACATGTGTGTCTCAGCTTCATGTAGCATCATTGCTATAGTATTCTGCAGTCTTTCTGTTGGGTCAATCTCTATCTTTTTGTAGAATTTTTGGTCTGATAAAAGTGCTAGGCACTGCTGATCATAGCCTTCTTTGCTCAATATCACAACTCCTCCACCCTTATCTGCGGGTTTAATTACTATATCGTCCATCTGCTGTAATTCTTCCAAAGCTAGACGTTCTTTCTTTGACAGGTTTTGAAAGGTGTGTTTCTTTGTGTTTAGATTGTCAATGCCCTTGAAGATCGCCTGTTCAAAGGTCTGCATTTCTATTGGAACAGTATTTAGAGGAGGGGTGAATGTTGACTTCTTTCTCAGAGAGGTGTCTCCTTCGTTCTGTTGTGTTTCTTTTCCAGTGAAAAACGCTTTTAATTTTAAAGTTCTGCAGAATTCTGAGATTTCGCATTTCAATTTGAAGGTATCCAACGATGGTGTCGGGACAAATCCCAGGCCTTTATTTAGAATCTTTGTCTGTTCTACTGTTAGAGTCTTGTTTGTTAGATTCACTATGAGTGACCCACTTTGCTCGTGCTGGGCTGGACTGATGTCATGCTCCTTGTTTGTACATTTCTCTGCTGGTCTTGCCAACTTAGGGTTTTTCTTCTTCCGCGTGATTGGTTTTGGCCCCTCGATAAAAAAGGCTGTTGTTGTTGGCGCATATTATTGGGGACAGACATTAAATGATTACTCATCTGTGGCATTTGTTGCATGTCTTGAGTGTATGGATTCATCCACCCTCCATATTGCGGGATGAATGGCTGGAAAAAGGGCATGTTATTGCCAGGATAGTACGGTCTCTGCCATCTATTGCCCCTCCGTGGACCACGGTGGCGAAAGTTATTACGTCCTCTTCTAGGTGTTTGATCGTCTGAGCTACCATCCGAAGCCTCAGAGGAGTTCCAGCCAGTAGAATCGTTATCAGATCCTGGGTCTGGTGCTGTGTATTCTTCCTTGGAGTATGGGTGCATGCGTTCCTGGCTGAATTTCTTTAGGTCTTTGCCTAATTTTTGTAGTTTACTCTGCATGATGAATTCTTGCGTCTCATCCATTTCTTTATTTATTTCTTCCAGCCTCTTTTTATAAATCAGTGGATTTATGCCTTTTTTGAGTTCGGTTTCACATACTGAAAAATGCAGATCTAACTCAAGCCCTAGCCCAAACTGATGATTGGGATAACTTAACTGAAAAGAAAAGAGAACAAATACGCACAGCAATACACGGAATTATTATGACGGAATACTTAAGATCGAAATCTGCACCAAGAGGCCTATGGGTCAACAATGCACCCAGAATTTTTCTGCATGATCTAGCTTTTCGTCGTGACTGGTCTTCCATTTCATGGAAGTGTACCTTAGACTACTTAGTACTCATTGTTAAAACTGCAAAGAGACTATCAGAAGCTCTACTGGCACAGATCCAGGTGTGTGAAACCGAACTCAAAAAAGGCATAAATCCACTGATTTATAAAAAGAGGCTGGAAGAAATAAATAAAGAAATGGATGAGACACAAGAATTCATCATGCAGAGTAAACTACAAAAATTAGGCAACATACACGTCCACGAGAAAAAAAGCAGTACACACTGGTGAGAGATACAAAACTAATGCCAGTAACTGGTCACTACCCTTGTGGTACTTGCCTAGTGTGCAAACTAACTACTGCCACCAAGACGCTACAACTTACTGACACTCTCACATGGACCCAGAAATACCACACAAATTGCAATTCCACCCATGCAATATACATGATCTGGTGCCCATGTGCTAAGCGATACATAGGAATGACATGTCGGAAGGTGAAAACGCGAATTGGGGAACACAAAAGCAACATCAGACTAAAGAAAAACACCACCAAATTGTGTTCCCACTTCATAGAAGCAAACCATGACTGTGAAGAACTTCGTTGGCAATCCTAGAGATTCTACTAGACAAAACAAACAATGAAGAAGAAAAACCCTAAGTTGGCAAGACCAGCAGAGAAATGTACAAACAAGGAGCATGACATCAGTCCAGCCCAGCACGAGCAAAGTGGGTCACTCATAGTGAATCTAACAAACAAGACTCTAACAGTAGAACAGACAAAGATTCTAAATAAAGGCCTGGGATTTGTCCCGACACCATCGTTGGATACCTTCAAATTGAAATGCGAAATCTCAGAATTCTGCAGAACTTTAAAATTAAAAGCGTTTTTCACTGGAAAAGAAACACAACAGAACAAAGGAGACACCTCTCTGAGAAAGAAGTCAACATTCACCCCTCCTCTAAATACTGTTCCAATAGAAATACAGACCTTTGAACAGGCGATCTTCAAGGGCATTGACAATCTAAACACAAAGAAACACACCTTTCAAAACCTGTCAAAGAAAGAACGTCTAGCTTTGGAAGAATTACAGCAGATGGACGATATAGTAATTAAACCCGCAGATAAGGGTGGAGGAGTTGTGATATTGAGCAAAGAAGGCTATGATCAGCAGTGCCTAGCACTTTTATCAGACCAAAAATTCTACAAAAAGATAGAGATTGACCCAACAGAAAGACTGCAGAATACTATAGCAATGATGCTACATGAAGCTGAGACACACATGTGGATCTCCAAAAAAGAAGTAGAGTTTCTGACTACGAGAGAACCAAAAACTCCATACTTTTATTCGCTCCCAAAAACTCATAAAAATAAATCACCACCACCAGGACGCCCGATAGTTTCGGGTATAGGCTCGATATTGGAGCCACTATCTAAATTTGCGGACGAATATTTAACACCTCTAGCACAGAAGACGCAGACATATTTGAAAGACACTCGAGATCTACTGGTCCAAATTGCAGATAGACCATTTGATTCTGACACCATGCTACTGGTGGGGCTGGATGTCGAATCTTTGTATACCAGTTTACCCCAGGAAGACACACTCCGGATGTTAGAAGATCTGCTCTACATGGTAGAATGGAATCACAACACGCCCAGACACTTCATATTGGAGTGCTGTCGCCTGGCCTTACAAGAGAACTTTTTCGAGTACAATGGAGAACTATACCTACAATGCCATGGGACCTCCATGGGCAGTGCCTTTGCTCCGTCGGTGGCAGGACTGTATGTCAGCAATTTTGAAAACATCTTTGTATTTAATGAGAACAATCCTTTCGTTTCCAGTATCTTATACTGGAAACGATACATTGATGATATCATAGTAATCTGGAACACAGAGAAAGATCTGCGACTGTTCATGGAATGGCTCAACGGTCGCGACAGGTGGCTTAAGTTCACTTTCATCTCAGACAAAGAAAAACTAGACTTTCTAGATCTGACCATCTTCATTGAAAATGAAAAAATTGAGACAAAAACCTACACAAAACCTACTGCGAAGAACAGCTTACTCTCATACAAAAGCTACCATCCGAAGCCCCTAAGAGACAATCTCCCCTACAGCCAGTTTTTAAGACTAAAAAGAAACTGTAGCAAAATGAGCGATTATAACCATCAAGCCCAAATACTCAGTAAGAAACTTGAAGCAAGGGACTACACGCAATCTACTATTGCGAAATGTAGAAAACGCGCAAAACATCAACCAAGGGAGTGTCTTCTACAACAACACCCAAAAGAACCCAATCCTGACCTTGTGACCTGTGTAACAACATACTGCCCCGCAACTTATGAAGTTCAAAAACTAATACGGAAGAACTGGCAAATAATTACCACAGGGAAGTTCAACTGGCCCAAACCCAGGTTCGCCAACAGGCGAACAAAGAATCTTAAAGATGTCCTAATACATACACGTCCACGAGAAAAAAAGCAGTACACACTGGTGAGAGATACAAACCTAATGCCAGTAACTGGTCACTACCCTTGTGGTACTTGCCTAGTGTGCAAACTAACTACTGCCACCAAGACGCTACAACTTACTGACACTCTCACATGGACCCAGAAATACCACACAAATTGCAATTCCACCCATGCAATATACATGATCTGGTGCCCATGTGCTAAGCGATACATAGGAATGACATGTCGGAAGGTGAAAACGCGAATTGGGGAACACAAAAGCAACATCAGACTAAAGAAAAACACCACCAAATTGTGTTCCCACTTCATAGAAGCAAACCATGACTGTGAAGAACTTCGTTGGCAATCCTAGAGATTCTACTAGACAAAACAAACAATGCAGAGAAAAGACTGTTCGAAAAAGAACAGAGATGGGTGAACCGTCTTAACACACATGAAACGGGCTTGAATGATAATATTCCGTGGCACCAATTCACTTAAAAACTTGCCATTTTTTTAAAATGAATAGTGCTTTATCATGTAGCAACATTGAGTTCAAAAAATTTAAGTGAGCCGGTTTTTTAATTGAGTTCAACAACTTAGATCTACTAAAGAACTTAATCTATGCCTAACTTTGTAATTAAATACCTAGTCTAACACATAGAACTTACACCAACTTAGCCTCTATACACGGTTACATACTAAACATAATGAATGTGTCTGTGTTTTCTCACAAGCCAATAAAGCTTAGTGACGAGGAAAAACATCTCCGTCCTAGTCCTATCTCTACCGCCGTCACAGCGAGAGATATAAACGAATAGGAACACACCTCCGTGTATCCGGGGGCAGAGTCAGCACTAGCAGTGTCATACCGACACACGCGGGTAAGTTTGGCGTCCTCTCGGCATTACCGGTCACGCTTTTTAGCACAAAACCATTACGGGGGATTTCAACTTTAAAAGCTGCCTTTTCCTTCCAGCTCTATTCTAAAGAGAGAATACTTATCCCCGCTGAAGAATCACGTACCCCCCTCTAAGGTATGAAGTGCAACATGGCGTTATACTGTCTTTTACCTCCGCGCCTAAGTGTGGTTTGTTCTATAGAATTGTCAGCTTGATACCAATGAGCCCAAAAATACCACACTTTTGAACGCTAATTTTAAAACTAGAACCCAGTTCTCGCTCCATCTGAAAGAGCCCAATAATACCACATTTTTGAACGCTAATTTTAAAACTAGAACCCAGTTCTCGCTCCATATTAATGAGTTTATTGCTACCATAATGCATCCAAATTCCAACCTCTGATTACTTTAGTGTGTAATTGACCATCTGTATACTTACCTGATTACATACAATAATTTTTTGCTGACTCTTATGTTTAAAGCACAGCAGTAGACACAGGCCGTGCCATACATCTCCTCCATATGAACCTTCTCTCTGAATTATTAGCTATAACGCATATAGAAGAATTTCTTCTTATCTTAGAAAATTGTGCTGTTATACATATGTACAAGCTTTCATGAAAATACTTGCTTGTCCTTTCATTTTTTTTCTTTCTCCCTACAGACTTGAGGGAATTATTCCAGTGTTTGCACTATAACACTGTACATTACTACACAAGTAGTGTAAGTAATTTATGTTTGTTTGTCCTGATGAAAGCTCCACAGACCCAGCTGGGCGCTAGGGAGCTGAAACATGTCGACGCTATTTACTAAGTAGTATAGCGAGATCCAATAACTTGTTCTCAATCCTATACCCACCTTTTTAAAGGACATTCTTAACCTTCTTCATTAAAGTTTTCCTCAGGTTAAGTTTTTGTTTTTTTAAAAGAACACATTTTTTATCTCTGGACACTGCTGCCAGAATCTAAGGTTGCCTCTGGATGAGGCAGGCATACAGCACGTCATTTGGACATCCGATGATAAACGCCATAATGCTAATGTGGGGCGGAGTACAGAAATATACCGCATTCGAAACAACATTGCGTTTATGAGGATGTTCAAAGCTAACCTAGGGGTCTAGCAGTAACAAGTGTCCATTCCACCTTCTTGATTACCTAAACATAGTTTGTATTCTGTCTGTCTTCAATGCCGGGGGCCTGCGCCGACTACTCCCAAATGGTACTTTCCTCCCTCTCTTGTTCGAGATAAGTCATCGTGTACTAAACTACGGACAGCCATCACTGAATCTTTAAGGTCAATCGGCCAGAGGACACATCAGAGTTCATAACCTGGGACACCTTAAAGGCTGTTCTCCGGGGTGAATGCATAACCCTTAATACTGCCCTGAGCAGACAGCGTGCACATGAGCGGGAGTCCCTGGAAACCGAATTATCCACTCTTGAACGTCTTCATAAAACTAATCCCACGAGACAAACGCAACACCAACTCATAGATCTCAGAGGTAAATTGAGGGCCATTTACACCAATAGGGGGAATTCGCTCTTCTTAAATTGCGCCACCTTTCCTATAACCAAGGTAACAAAGTTGGTAGGCACTTAGCCCGTCAGCTAATGGACAAGCGGGAGAAGGAGTACATTGGTGGCATCTTGGGACCATCAGGGACGGTGGTGCATAAAGATGAGGATAAGGTGGCCATTTTCGGCTCTTTCTATCGGGTCCTCTACTCCGGAGATTCCTTAAATGAGATAGCGCAGCAAGACTACCTCCAGTCACTGCATCCACCAAAAGTTTTGTATGTATAGAATGACCTACTCACTGCCCCTTTCACCTAGGAGGATGTCACCTCAGCTATCAAAGCCTTGAAACCAAATAAGGCTCCGGGGCCCGATGGCTACACGGCTCTTTTCTATAAGCTGTTGCCCCTGACCTGTCTCCCTATCTCGTCACCCATTTTAACAAAATGGTGGAAGAAGGTGCGACCTCGGGTACGATGTCGGAAGCGGCGATCTCGTTCATCCCCAAGCCAGGGAAAGACCCCCAATGCTGCACCCTCTTATAGACCCATAGCCCTGTTAAATTTGGATGCCAAGTTATAAACCTCCATCATCGCCAAACGCCTAAATGACCACATGCCCATTCTTATCCACCCTGACCAGTCTGGTTTTATAAAAGGCCGCCAGACGCACAATAACACCCGTAGAATCATCCATCTTATAGAGAAGGCTAATAGGCGTCAAATTCCAGCGGTCTTAGTAGGCCTGGACGCCGAGAAGGCCTTTGATAGGGTCAATTGGACTTTCCTCTTCCGCACACTCAAGGCATTTGGCTTCGCTCCCAAATTTCTTAACATAATCAGAGCTAATTATAGTCTTTCCCACTCCAGAGTAGTCGTCAATGGGGTGGCTTCGCCTACTTTTCCCCATTCGAGAGGGACCCGAAAGGGTTGCCCCCTCTCCCCCTTACTTTTTGTCCTATGCATCGAACCTCTGGCCCTCGCAATCAGGAATAGTCCAGTTATCCGGGGCATCCCGTTCACAGGGGAACCCCATAAAATATCCCTCTTTCCGGACGATGTCCTTCTGTCCTTGTTGGAGCCAATATCTAGCTCCCGGGTCTGCAGTCGGAACTATGCTATGAGCTTGTCTCTGCGTTTAAAATTAATTCTAGTATATCCGTTATACTGAATCTTACCCTATAACCGGAAGCTGTCCTTCGAGTCCGTTCTCTCACCCCACTGGCTTGGTTCTCTACAACCATTCTATACTTGGGGGTCCAACTGACATCGAATATGCGTGGGCTCTATGCCGCTAACTTCCCGTCGCTCCTCACGCGCACCCAAGCGGAGCTCGCAAAATGGAAGCCGCTATTCTTATCTTGGTTAGGCCGCATTCACGCTGTGAAGATGTCCCTCCTGCCCAAGCTACTTTATCTATTTCAAGCACTGCCTATTGAGCTGGAGCGTGATTTTTTCCAGAAAATGAAGACCATGATATTGTGTTTTATTTGCCAGGGGGGGTCGAGCGCGCTTCTCTTACTCTATGCTTCGCTGTTCCCGTGCTGATGTGGGTTTGGTTTACCAGACATGCATCTATACTATAAGGCAGCTCAATTGAGAGTCTTAATCGAATGGTCCCAAAGTGCCTCTGAAAAACACTGGTTACATATGGACCGTAGCGTGACGGGCTGGACTATTTGGGATTCGGTTTGGCGCCCTCGCAAGTACAGACCTCCGAACACATACGTTAGTACACCTACTCGGACAACTCTTAAAGTTTGGGACACAATATTGGGAGACGATAGATGGACTTCTTACCGTCTCCTTTTACCCCAATTCATCACAATCCGGAGTTTCCCCCGGCCCAGCATGAGGGGGCTTTTGAGGCATGGAAGAAGGGAGGGTGTCTAGCTCTCATCAACTTGTTCTACAACTCTGATCCCCTCACATTCGACGACTGTAAGAAGGAATTTGACTTAGAAAACACAGAAAGGTACAACTACACGCAACTGATGCATTGGGCTCTTACTCCTCAAAATCGAGAAGCTGCTACTTGTCCCCTTACAAAATTTGAAGTCTTTCTTTCCAAAACCCCCTCTATGAAAGGGGTGATCTCCTTCATCTATAGCTTCTTACTTAAGACTGACCACTCCCGGCGCCCTAGATACATTTCTATGTGGGAGGGTCCGGTCCAGCGCCCAATTTCCAAAGAGGAGTGGTCTCACCTTTGGTCCGATATTTCCGCTTTAATCACTCCACAAACCTCAGGGAGGCCCATCTTAAGACTATGATGGATTAGTATTTACATCCTTCCAAACTCAATCTTCCCCACGTCTTTGGACAGATGCTGGAGAGGCTGTGGGCTTCTGGGTGATTTTAAGCACATATGGTGGGACTGCCCAACTGTTCGTCCATTCTGGGAAGAAATGTTAGCTCAAGTGAAGGATATGCTGGTTTATCCCATCCCCACCACCATGGCGGGGATCCTCCTGGGGCTCCGAGATTCCGTCCTTGAACACCAGCTGACAAAACAATTTTGTGGCTCTGCATTGGCGCGGCTAAGGTCACCCTGGCGGCAGCGTGGAAGAGAAGGGAGGCCCCGGGGATTTCTCTCTGGCATTCTTGGCTCTGGCGATTCCTAAGTCTGGAACGTATGGCTGATATCTTAAGAAACGATTATAAGAACTTTGAATTCAAATGGGGTCCCCTGGTCTCCTTCCTCTCTCTGGGCCTCCCTTCTGCAGTTTGCCACCCTTCCATCAGAGCTCTCCATCTTTTTCAATTTCGATTGATGTATGAATAGCCGTCCAGTCTTCTGACTGTTTATTTGTTGCTGCCACCACGGGTAGGGTGGGGGGAGGGTATGGGGGGGTCTCTGGGTTTCTTTTTGTTGTTGTCTTATGCAGGCATGTCTCCCATTGGAACATGAGTTGTTGTGCTGGATTTCTTTCTCCTAGGTTACCCCAGATGTACTCTTTGGAGAGGGTATTGTTATGGTCCTATGATAAGTTTGACGCTGATCTACCTGATTGCTTAGCTATGCTGCATATTGGTCTTATTTTTACACTGTTCAGGAAAAAAAAGAAACGCTCCAAGGGTTTAGGAGCTGTAACTTTTATTTAGCTTCCTCCTTAGGAAACGGAGCTGGCTTATTATGTCTGGGGGCCTCAACCTATTTACCAACCTACTTCACGGCTTATGTTCCCCAGCGTGGGATCTCTTGATGGTGCAAGTTTTTGCTTGTGTAATGTTGTAATGTTTGCACCAAAATTTCCAATAAAAGTATCTTTGACAAAAAAACGAGGACATTGTGCCATTAATTCTAATATTAGCCTTAGATTGCGCATACATAGCCATGACCATATTAATAAAAGCGTTGCCAATGTTTTGCGACTCTAAGACCAAATGTAAAAAAGGCCAAGAAACCTTATCAAATGGCTTTTCAGCATCAAGGGCAATCCCGGCAGGTGGTAATGAGGATAGTTTTGCTTTTTCTAAAATGTGACAGAGCGTGCAAATGTTGTCCCTAGCAAGCCTACCTTTAACAAAACTAGTTTGAGAGCCACTGATGAGATTAGGAATGTGACATTCTAGTCGATTTGCTAAAATCTTGGCAAAAATCTTTGCTTCCATATTTAATAAGAAGATGGAATGGAAGTGTTTTGGTATAAATACAATAGTAGTCTCTGCGGCAGTACCTGAAACTTTGCAAGATAAGACATAATGATCAAAAATCTTTTTAAGACATTTATTAATTGAAATAAACATTTTATAAAAGGCAATGGGATACCCATCTGGGCCAGGAGCTTTACCTGAACAAGTAGCCTTAATATCCTGAATAATCTATTCAATTTCAATTGGCTTACCCAACTTGACTTTGTCGTCATTAAAAATAGTTATAATAGGGAGAGAATTAAGGAATTGTTGTCATTTAAGCTTAGAGGACTGCCAGAAAAATCATGACAGAAAAATCTGTATAAGGAACAGTGAGAGCAACCTAGAATAAATAAAGCAAATTACAGGAACTATGGCAATCAATAAAATATGTAAGGATAGAATCAAGTATTATTGAGTGACAAAGAGGATATGGTTTATCATGGAAGCATCAGGATCATATGATTGTCTAAGAATGTAAAGAACCAGGTTGAAAGTCTGAATCCATCTGAGATTTAAAGTGATTATCCCAAAAAGTTGAGAGGTCTGCAGGTTCATAAAAGATCTGCGAGTTGCCCTTGAAAGTTATCCGGAATTTTATGTTACATTAATAGCTTTTATAAAGCGCAGAGGTTACCCAAGGGTGTCCTGGCGCTAGATTATTTATCCTGAAGGCACAGAGCGAGTAGAAAAGGATTTATTCAGTTGAAAGCCAGGTCTTCAAACCCTTCCTAAAGTAAGATATCCGTGGCGTTTCTCAGATAAAATGGCAGGTCATTCCAGGCTTTCGCTGCGCAAACAGCAAAGCTTCTGCCACCCCACACAACTTTTTTTGAGTGCGTACTGAGACCAGCTTGGCTCCCAGTGAGCAAAGTGTTCTTTTCGGTGAATACCACTGGAACAGCTGATTTAAAAAGTCTAGGCCTGTACCTTGAAGAGGTTTAAAAACCATACCAAGGGATTTGAAATGCACTAGACTCCTTACCGGGAACCAGTGCAATCTCTTTATTTCCCTGGATACGGGGGAGAACTTGGATGTACCCGTAAGAAGTCTCACAGCTGCATTTTGCAGCAGCTGGAGTTTGTTCATACTTTTTTGTTGAATGTTCAGATACAGGCTACTACAATAGTACAGCCTCAACAATACCAGTGCTGTGACCACTGTTTGGCGACTTCCGATGGGTAGGAATGGCAGTACTTTCCTATCCGTTCTGAACGCATAAGCAGTTGTTGATGCTACTGCATTTACCTGATCCCCAAAGGTAAGTCTCTCATCCACAATTACACCCAAATTCTTTACCTTTTTTTAAGGTAACAGGAGAGAGCCCATCGAATCAGGCCACTAACTTGGTGCCCAGAAGTTGGTATCCTTTCCAAAAAATAAAAGTACAAATTTGCCTGAATTAAGCTTCAGACAATTCTCTGCCATCCATCTCCCAACTGATTGCATGCATGCTTGAAAGCATTTATCTCTGTACCTATTTCCTGGCCAGGTCGCAGAGACACCACAATTTGGGAATCATCGGCATATGAAGTAAGACTGAACCCAAATGCTCTGATAATGGGGGCCAAGGATCAAACATATACATTAAAACGGGTAGGGCTTGATGGCGTCTGAGTAAGACCTTGGTCTCTAACCTCCTCCTCGACCTTCAACGAATATGGCCAAGAATGCGTGCTGATTCTGATTTCTGGCCTCGGTGGACCGGCTGGCGAGAAGGAGATCAAACGCCGATTGAGAAGTGAGCCGCTGGGAAGGCTGAACTAAGCAGGGATTGCTATGTGCGCTGGGATCTTTGGCCCGGCTGCTGCTGACGGCTTTCTCCGGCTAGGGAATCTCCAACAGAAGCCGCCTGGGGTCTCCTAGCAACCGGGACGTCGGAGTCCTCAGAGTGCGGAAAAGCTATGGCAGCAGGAGGAGCACAGTGTAAGACACGCTCAACGGTACAGCCGACCTCAGCCCCAGCGCGGTGAGAAACCGACCCGAAATCGGACTCAGAACCGAGGAAGTCCGACCAATGTGCGGGTAAGAAGGGCAAGAGCATTAATTCAAAGAATACTAAGACTCTAAACAGTATAACTGCAGGAGAATCGGGGAAAAAGCAGACTGTCATTACGAGTCTGTTTTCCATGAAGGGCATGAACGCTAAGGAGGGAGGTCAGATGATTGATCCAACAAATATCTCTGCCGCTAGTGGTATTTCTGGAGAAGCTCAGACTATTACGCATGAGAGTATGCCTGTTCCAAACAACGAGTGATGGTCATGGGGGTCAATATGTGAGAACACTATAATGGGTATAGATGAGAATCCTGTAAATGCTCATCAAGGGAGCGAGGAAAGGGATAAAAGTAAAGAAAGCAATATAGAACAGGCTACACCCACCAACAAAGATAAGATTGAAGCAGGGAAAACAGTGAAAGAGATAAGTAACTCATGTACGAGTCACGAAATAATGCAACATCATCCTGCTTTAGAAGAAGGCATACAGGAAAATAACGAGATGCGATACCTCTCCCCTGAACCCATGGAAAAAAAAAATTCTCTGAATGAGGAATCCTGCGAATCTGAAATCATGGTTTCAAACATCTGCAGTAGCAATGATGATTGCGTAAATACCTCGACAAATAATTGTAGTCAACTTGGGGTGAGAAGGGTGCCCAGGAAGTCGAAGAAGCTTTCAGAAGGAAAACATAATGCTCATACACAAAGTGGGGGAGAAGAAGATGGTGAGCTTGGATGGGATTATTCAAACACGCAATTGCTCTCCCTTTTGGGGCTGCACGATATGGAGAGGATGGTCAAGAAACCACAAAGGGGCATGGTGAGACACACAAACCCGGAACAGTCACCTGAACCCACATTATCCGTGATCCTACAATCTCTGAGATCATTCCAAAGAGAAGTAAAAACTGAAAATCGACAAGCCCGAGTAGCTGCAACAAAACTACAAGGCTCAATTCGTAAAATTAGGAAAACATACACAGAAATTGCCGAAAGACTAAGCATGGTGGAAAACTGGACGGAAGCCCTAGAATCCACAGTGGATGCCCTAGAAACGCAGAAGACCTCACAAGAGAGTTCTTTGAAAGACGTCATGTGGAAGCTTGAAGAGGCAGAAAATTACCAACGCTGCAATAATTTAAGGATTCCAGGGATCACTGAGAATAGTGAAGGCAGCGATATCTGATCATTTACAATAAACATGTTGAAAAATGCGCTACCAGAACTAATACAATGGGACTGGAATAAAGAAACCCAACGTGTGCACAGATTTCGATGACAATATCAAAGCGCTCTCAAAATGAACAGTCATATCCAGGAGTAATATTAATATACTTTGGAAACTTTCTGCTCCGACAGGCTGTATATGACCCGGCAAGACCTAATAAAAGAAGGAATTTCGCAAAACCTGACTTCGCACATGCCACAGTAGAGAGACAAAGGAGGCTCAGGGAATTGATTACACCATTCTAAAAAACAGGGGCATTGGCTTTTCTCCAGAACCCTGCTAAACTAAAAGTAATCTCGCAAGGACGAACTCTGTTTTTCAAGTCGGAGATACAAGCAGAAAGCGCACTGAAGAAAATCACAGCAGGGAAATCCGGGACTACCAAGAGTAGCCGATAGATGGCCCTGATGGTCTTGCACTATTTGTAATTACATGTATATTAGTCTCTTCACTCTCCTCTTCAGTTGGATTAAGAAAGTGGTTAAATTGTAAAAGTGGGGGGGGGGGAGAAGGGGAAGGGAGGGATAGGAGTTTGTATATATACGAGGGCATGGGGGAAAGTGGAGAGTGGGTGAGGTTGGTTTAGACGCTAATACACAGGCTCAGGATTGAGTATGATGGCCTAGATAATGGCGGGGTGGCAAAGGGGGAGGGCAAAGCAGGGGGTATTTCAGACAGGAGGTGAAAACGAAAGGTGCAGACAGGAGGGGCCAATATGAATATAGAAATGTTAAACAAGGGCTAGTGTCGACTAAACTGTGGGACACATTCACATATAGGTATGGACAGGTTGGAGAAGCATTATTATGGCTAGGCTGCTCAATGATGCAAAGAAAATACAGAGAGTGTCAGATTACAGATGACCAGGCTAACATCATATGTCTACAAGAGACACATATAGAGGGGTCACAACGATACTTACTCAATACATTAGGGTACAGACTCATCACTGCTACAACACAAGGGGTGCGAACTAGGGGGGTGGCTATCCTGGCAAAAGGGGGCGGCCTGCAATTCACTCAATCTTTATCTGATAAGTTTGGGCGGTGGGCGATTGCAGAATGCCATTATGATAATCGGGAAAGTAAAATGACACTATTTACAATTTATGGTAATGTTAGCGATGACCCTGATGTACTGACTGTTATATCCAATGAATTGGTTCACTGGCCTCTCCCATTAATAGTGTGTGGCGATTATAATTTAAATCTTCCAGGCAACTGGTGGTCGGACCCAGGTTTCAAATATCAGGGCAGGAAGCCGAAAGTCTTCCAGGCTCTGGAAAATATGTGCTTATTGCATGGATTGATCGACGGATGGCAAATAGAGCATTCAGGGGATCCAGGATTTACGTATTATTCCAATCCACACTCTTTGCATCTGAGGCTAGATTATATGTTTATCTCTAGCTCTTTAAGATCTGCCAGCACAATAGAAAAATTGCCAAGAGTGTTATCGGATCACAACCCTCTTATGTTAAATCTAGAATATTGAGCAATGAAATCCACTATGAAAATATGGACATTTGAAAGAGCACTGTTAATTAATGAAAAATATTGTCAGCATATGAGGAGATGGATACCGGGGTTTCTAGAGGATAATCTAGGTAGCACAACAATAGATGTGGTTTGGGATGCCCTAAAGGCTGGCATCAGAAGGGAGACACTACGATTCTCTCTTAGTTTTTAATAAAGAAGCTAAACAAAAAATTGCTGTTCTACAGCAAAATCTGGGTATAGCAGACAAAGGATTGATGAAGGCCGTTCAGGAGGGGTGGGCATTAGATAGTGAACTAAGCCAGGTGGCAACTGCCAAAAATCTTATTATCGATATTTTAACAGAAAAAGCCATAGTTAAGGCAACAACGCATTAAGAGAAAATATATGAATTAAATGAACAGGTGCACCACCAATTGGCGGTAAGTACCGGAGAACAAAGTTCAGCTAATCTAATCAGAGAAATTAAGGATCCGGTATTTGGGTTAAAGACTGAATCCAATGAAATAAGAGCTGCGTTTCAACGATTTTATCAGGAATTATTTGAAGAGTTAGAGATTCATCAGGAAAAAATTGAGGTATATTTAAACCTAAACTCACCAGCAAGATTTGAAGAAGAGGATTAAGATAGTCTGGATGGGGGGAGGAGCTACGCCGCGAAACAAGATGGCAGCATAAGCTCCCGGCTCCGCCAACCTCCGCTGGCGGCTCGAATATCCTGCTGACTATCCTTCTCTCTCACCGGACCCCCGTGCGTATGAAGTGCTTCTGCCTCTTGCGGTGCAATCCCGGTCCTTCCAGCTTACCGGGTGGCGGAGTTATATCGAGAACTATTCTTGGCCTACTCCGTGGCTGAAGCCGGGACCTCGATTTCTCGCCCAGCCGGGTTGGAACTTAACAACATCGGCTGTGGGGTCGGGGCTGCATCCGGTCTCCCAAAATTGGACCATTATGGGGAATTTCGACTGGCATCTCAGCGACTGATTTGAGAGATGCATATGGTACAGTGAGATAGTTGAAGACTGACAGCCGCGACCGGGGGTCCGACGCCCAAAGACCTATCTGGGCCGGGGTCGACGGGCTTGGCCCCGCGGGCGGCGAAGGTGTCGATCCTGTCAGTTCGGTGAGCGCCCGCTGTCATCATCGGCTTTGTGCGTGCCCAGTGCCTTGGAGTTTGTATTCGGTGATCGTGTCCTGCTTCGTCTCTTTGGGGGAAGAGATGGAGGAGGCGGACGACACAATATCGCTGAGGTCCGTAATGGCCGCCATTGGGGCACTCCACTCTCAAATGGTCGACATTTACGATCGAATGTCTGTACCGTTGACTAAGGCCTGTTTCAGACCGGTGCAGGATGCCCCGACATGCCAACAGCAACATGTGGTTCCAGTGGAGTCCTTTATTTCTCGTTCTGAAAGCCCGGAGCGGAAGCCTGCCTCAGCCCACTCGGATGAATCTGGCTTGGTGGATGGCGCACTTGAGATCAATGCTGGCTTTCCCTCCTCAATCCTCGTTCGACGTAACATCGGTGCTAAAAGTGTTGCTCGCCACGACCGGCTCTTCATCGGCTGTCTGAGAAGCTCGTCGCTTTTTCTTATCCTTCCCGGACGGAATTGTGGATGCCGCCATCTTGTATCCTGTTTTCGATCTGACTCCATTGTCTTGTACTGTGTTGAATGGTCCGAACTCCTCATGAAGACTCTGGACTGGGCAATGAGAACTCTCGGACAGATACGTACTGGTCAGGGTTGATTTTGATGATGTCCTATTTTCGATTTGACCCCATTGTCTAGTACTGCATTGAACGCTTTGATTTCCGTATGAAGACTCTGGATCGGGCGGCGAGGACTACCGTAAAGAACGTACTGGTCAGGTTGATTTTGTCTCCTGGGGCTTGCTGCGTCTTGTGCTTTGAGTCGGGATTGTACCTCATATTGTAACGGGGGCGGGTGGTTTCGTTGCTGTTCCCCCCAGGCTCTGGGGTAATATTTGCTTCGTGCAAGTGGGCGAGATGTCCTGGGAGGGTCGCCACTGGCGGGGGGCAAGGGAGACCGGGAGTGTGTTTGTTCTTCTCCTCCTCCGCTTTTCTTCCTTTCTACCGCTGTTAGTGGGGTAGGCCGTAGCCATTACAGGGGTGCAGGGTGGCGGGTGTTAGGGGGGGTTTTGTTATTTTAGTTTGTTTTGTTCTATGGTCCTTTTCCTTTCTTTCTTCTTCCCAGTGGGTTGGCTGTTTCTCCTTTTGCCTTGCTTGATTCATGGGGAGTCTACACCAGCTTTTATTTCATTGTCTCTTGAGGGTGGATGTATGGGAGGGTGCTCGCACTTTATCGCTTGCTAGTGGACATATTTTTACTCCCAGTCTGTTGCGTGATCAATATTGTATTGGTTTGAGGCCTGTTTTCGGAATGCAGTGCGTAACACCCCCCTCGTCTCTGACTGCTTCTCAAGTATGGTGTGACGCCTTTCATAGTAATGCCACTACTGACTCTTCAAAAAGATAAAATGAAACCTTTAATATGTTTATTATATCGATGCTGCATTTACTCGCTTGCTGCAAATCTTCGTAATCGCCGGGATTGCTTACAAATGTATGTACTTTGAATTGAATTGCCAATTTGCGGCCAGCCCCTGTGGTTGTGGGCCGACGCTTGTACTACTTTGTTTACATCAATAAAGGTTTAAAAAAAAAATTAAAAAAAAAGATAGTCTGGATGATTCTCCATACTGGGAGGAGATCCTTCTCTCTATGAATAGTCTAGCTACAGGAAAAGCGGCTGGTATGGATGGAATTCCAACTGAGTTTTCATGTTAAATTTTCATCTCAATTAAAAGAAATATTGCGGGATCTATTTGTTAATATCTTTCAGGGGGGAGGCCACAAGCCTCATGGGACTCAGCTAAGATCATAGTCTTAAAAAAATTAAAAAAGACCCTACAGAACTTGGGTCTTATTGTCCTATCACATTGATAAATGGGGATTCTAAAATCTATTCTAAAATGTTAGCTAGCCGACTGGCACCAATTATGTATAAAATTGTATCTGTCCGCCAACACAGGTTTATTCCAGGGAGATCCACAACCAATCATGTCCAAAGGGTGATTTCACTACTTGACTGTACGGAGGCGGCAGAAGACCCTATGGCACTTATACTACTCAATGCCAAAAAGGCTTTCAATAGGGTCTACTGGAAATATCCCTGCGCTAAGATGCTAAATAGCAGGATCAGGGAGAGATTTATTAAAGCAGTGCAAATGCTATACAACGAACGATCAGCCGTGGTGATGGTTAATGGGTTATTGTCAGAAAAATTCATCATTACTAGGGAGACGAGACAGGGGTTCTCCTGCTCTCCTCTACTATTTGCGATAATTATATCAACTCGTTCATCCGCAGACTGGAAAACAACATGCTAATTCCACCAATATAGGCACAAGATCACTCTTCAAAAACATTAGCGTATGCGGATGACATTGCCCTAGTTACTAGTGATCCCATCAAACGCAATAGAAGAGGAGGCCAAAATCTTCATAGAGGTAGCCGGATATAAACTGAACCAAGGCAAAACCCAGATTATTCTTAATCACTAAATCAAGATGAGAGACGACAGAGTTATGGAGAAAGCCGCATATTTAGGGGTCAGTATAACAACAAAATCGGAAAGTATAGTTGTTAATAATGTGAAACCCTTAATACAACATACAAAAAAAGAATTGGTCTGGTTAAATAATCTGCATGTGACTACAGGGGGCAGATGCAATGTGATCAAAATGCTCTTTTTACCCAGATTTTTATATTTTTTTCAGAACGATATGTTTGGAATTCCAACCCCAATTGTTTAAATCTATAGAATCTATGTTTTCAGGTTTATATGGGGATGTAATAGGCCACGTAGAGCCCTCAGATTTATCACTCTACTTAAAGAGAGAGGGGGACTGGCAATGCAGAATTTCAAACTGTAATATTGGGCTACCACATTGAGATATTGCACTGAACTAATTTCTACAGGAATGAATAGTAGATTAAGTGGCAATAACCCCAAACCGCAAGAACTTCTATTGGGTGTTGGTTGTAGAGGATGCCTTTGGCGACATGTTAATGATAGCTACTTCAAGAAGGTCAGATTTAAGACCATCTCCGGCATATACAAGGTCAGGAGCAAGGTACAAAAACTGCTGGGCCTTGGGCGAATCTCCCACTATACACCATTATATAATAATGAAGACCTCCCAGAGATTTTCAGGGACAGCTGCATGGATAGGTGGATACAGGTTGGGATTGTACAGCTTGGTTGTTTTTATACGTCTATTGGGCTGAAAACCTTTGAGGAATTACAAGATGACTATAAATTTAGCCATAGGGATTTATTTTAACTTTTTACGGGTTAGATATTTTTTGATAAAGAAATGGGGTGGTAGGAAATAATTTCAGGCAATTCAAACTATGGAGAACCTGCTTAAAAAATCTACCATAACTATCGGGGAAGTTTATGAGTCTATGAACTTGCATTATCCAGATGATATGGAGAAATGGTTGGCTAAATGGCAGGTTAATCTTGGAGTTTTGCCCCAAACTCCCAACCACTCCTACAAACTATCTCAGACTTGCTTAATGTCTAAACAATTACAAGCCCAATTGTATGAAACCTTCTTCTCACTGAAAATAAAATAGCGAAATTGGGGTCCGGAAGAACAAGTTACTTACCTTCGGTACCGCTTTTTCTGGTAGATACAGTATCTGCCTGTGGATTCCTCACCTTGTGAATATACCCCTGCATCAGCAACATTTGGAAATTCTTTTGCAGCTTGGTGCTGACGTGGACGACGTCACAGAGGCACGGCTCCGCTGACGTCACCAACTCCTTAATATGCCCACGTCGGCGTGATGACATCAGTTCCGCCCTTTTTTCCGTGCCTTCGAGGCACACAGACGGATCAACAACAGTAGATATACAAACAATGTACACAGTACCAAATAATCAAAATAACACACACACAGTGTGTAGCCAATGCAAGAAAGCAAAACATTAACACATTTCCTTTGACAATAACATATTAACAATACAGTAAATCAAGAATAGAGGAGTGGACAACGGGGAGGCAGGTGGGTCAGTGAGGAATCCACAGGCAGATACTGTATCCACCAAAAAAAGCGTTACCGAAGGTAAGTAACTTGTTCTTCTGATGGCTACATCTGCCAGTGGATTCCTCACCTTGTGAATAGAGACCCACAGCAGTCCCCACTCCTGGAGGAGGGTGTCCACTCCCCTATACGAGAAAATCCTGAAAGACAGAACGCGCAAAGTGGCTGTCCCTCCTTACTTCGGAATCTAAGCAGTAATGCTTCGCGAAAGTGTGGAGGGAGGTCAAGGTTGCCGCTCTACAAATGTCCTCTACAGGCACACCCCTAGAAAAAGCAGATGTAGCAGACCTTACTCTAGTAGAATGAGCTCTTTAACTTTCAGGAGGTTCCTTACCCACCAGAAAGTAGCATATCTTGATGCACAAGACAATCCATCTTGACAGCGTGCGCTTGTGCACTGCCTTGCCTCTTCTGGCTCCAACGAAACCAACAAAGAGCTGGTCATCCACTCTGAACTCTCTGGTTCTGTCCAGGTAGAAGCTCACCGCCCTCTTTGGGTCCAAACGGTGAAGCCGCTCCTCCTCCTTGGAAGGGTGAGGGGGAGGATAGAAGGTAGGGAGGGTAACAGACTGTCCTAGATGGAAGGGAGTTACCACCTTAGGCAGAAAAGCAGCCCTGGGCCTGAGTACCTTTCGTTCAGCATGAATCGTCAAGAATGGTGGCCTTGAATTAGGAGCTTGTAGCTCACTTACCCTCCTTGCCGGGGTAATTGCAACAAGGAAGACCGTTTTAAAAGACAACCGTCTCAAGGGACACTTGTGCAAAGGTTCAAAAGGTGAACCTATTAAGAAAGTAAGCACAATGTTCAAGTCCCATTGAGGCACAATAAGGGAGTAGGAGGAAATGTATTTGTAAGGCCCTTTAGAAACCTTAAAACAATAGAAGATTTAAATAAAGACGGCTGATCCGGCAGACAGAGAAATGCCAACAAGGTCGAAAGATAACCTTTCACAGTAGCTACAGTAAAACCCTTGCTGAGCCAAAGAAAGCGCAAACTGAAGTATGTGAGACAAACAAGCCTTCAAAGGGTCAATGTATTTCTCCCCACACCAAGAGACAAATTTTGACCACCTATAAGCGTAGATAGACTTGGTGGAATGACTCCTGGCTGATAAGATGACATCCACCACATCATGTGGGAGAGAAAAAGAATTCAGGTTGGCCCGTTCAATCTCCAGTCATGAAGGTGTAAGGTCTGGAGGTGGGGGTGTAGAACCTGCCCCTCCATCTGAGAGAGGAGATCTGCCTTGTGAGGGAGACAGAACGGCGGGCACGAGGAGAGGTGAAGAAGATCTGTGTAACACACCCTTCTTGGCCAATCTGGGGCGATCAATATGACTTGGGCCCGGTCTTGATGTATCTTCCTCAGAACCCGAGTAATCAAAGGTATTGGAGGAAACGCGTAAAGGAGTTTTGAGTCCCAACTCAACTGAAACGCGTCCCCCAAATCTCTCTGCATCAAATACTGGAGACTGCAAAATGACAGGCAGTGAGTATTCTCGTGAGTGGCAAACAGGTCCACCCGAGGAGTTCCCCACGTCTGAAAGACGTGACGAACCACCTCTGGATGAAGCCTCCACTCGTGGTCGGCCGAGAACTGCCGATTGAGACTGTCTGCACGTAAGTTCAGAACCCCAGCCAGATGATTTGCCATCAGACAAATCTGATGGTCCTGAACCCAGGACCAAAGATGCAGAGCCTCTCTGCAGAGACACCGCAATCCCACTCCTCCCTGCTTGTTGACATAACACATCACGGTCATGTTGTGCATCAGGACCTGAACCAACTGACCGCAAAGGGATGGTAGGAAAGCCTTGAGTGCCAAACGCAACGCCCGCAATTCCAGAATGTTGATGTGAAGCAACCTTTCCTCTGGAGACCAAAGACCCTTGACCTCCAGATCCCCCCCCAGATCAGCACCCCACCCTAGAGTGGATGCATCCGTTATCACTGTGGCTAGCGATGGAGGCAGTTGAAAGGGCTTTCCTTGTGACAGATTGCCCTCCACGCTCCACCAAGTCAGATCCGCCGCAGCTTCTCAGGAGATCCTCACCGACTCCCTGAGATCTCCGTTGTGTTGATACCACTGCCTGCGGAGGCACCACTGTAGTGCCCTCATGTGCCAGCGTGCATGGTTGACCAACAGAATGCAGGAAGCCATCAGACCGAGCAGGCGTAGGACCTTGAGGACTGGAACGACCGCTCCATAGTAAAATAAAGGAATCATTTCCTGTATGTTGCAAATCCTTTGGGAAGGAGGGAATGCCCGACACACAGTTGTATCCAGTACAGCACCTATGAACAGGTTGCGCTGGGAGGGCACCAGGTGAGATTTGGGCACATTTATCGAAAAGCCCAATCTGTACAACAATTGAGTTGTGCATTGCAGATGATGGAGCACCTTCTCTGAAGATTCCGCTTTAATTAGCCAAATGTCCAGATAAGGGAATACTGGAATCCCTGACCTTCTGAGATGGGCCTCCACCACCGCCATCACCTTGGTGAAGACTCGAGGCGCAGTAGTAAGACTAAACGGAAGGACCGCAAACTGGTAATGTTGCGAACGCACCATGAATCGGAGATACTTCCTGTGCGACATCAGGATGGGGATGGGGATGTGGAAATAAGCATCCTGCAAGTCGATCAACACCATCCAATCTTCTTCCAGCAGAGCCTGAAGAACCTGCGCAAGGGTGAGCATCTTTAACTTCTCCTGTTTCAGATACAAGTTCAAGATCCTGAGGTCCAAGATTGGACGAAGTCTGCCATCCTTCTTGGGTATCAGGAAATACCGGGAGTAGCATGCCTGACCCCTTTCCCGCTCCGGAACCACCTCTATTGCGCCTTTTCTCAGCAACGCCAGGACTTCCTCCTGCAGGAGAAGCAGGTGGTCCTCCGAGCAAAAACCTTGACAAGGAGGGTAGTTTGGAGGGAATTCCCGAAAGGGAAGAGCATACCCATTCTCCACGAGACTGAGAACCCAAAGGTCCGATGTGACCGATTCCCATTCTCGTAGAAAATAGGTAAGCCGACCCCCCACAGGACCCGCATGATCCGGAATGGCGGATCTAGGGCTGCTTTGCTGATGTAAGAGGGGGGTGGGAAAAGGAGAAGAGGAGGAGGAGGAAGCTTGACGTCCTCGAGGACAAGCTCTTTGTCTACCCCTGTAAGATTTGTACAGCGGATTTTGCTGTTGTTGCTGCTGTTGCGACTGTTTGTAGGCACGAATGGAGGACCTTCTGAATCCCCTATACCTTTTGGCTACAGTTCCACTAGATTCCAAACCCAAGGATCTGGCCGTAGCTCTGCTGTCCTTGAATCACTCCAACGCAGAATCAGCCTTTTTTCCAAAAAGGCCCGAACCATCAAAGGGTAGATCCATTAAGGCTGCCTGGACATCTGCTGAAAATTTAGAGGACTTCAACCAAGCCGCTCTTCTGGTGGCAACTGAAGATCCCATCACTCTCGCCACCGAGTCAGCAGTATTTAACCCACTCTGGATAACCTGTCAAGCAGCAGCCTGAGTGTCAGCACCTCATTGGAATTTTTTCTATCTTCCTCTGGAATCTTAGGAGCCAGCTGTTTGACAGAATCCATCAAAGCATGGATATAGCGTCCCAAGACATTTAGCATTTGTCGATTTGAGAGCCATACTCGCCGATGAAAAGACTTCCTTCGCACCTTGGTTCCTTTTTTTTGGGGGGGGGGGGGGGGGGGGGGGGCTCGTCCGGGATTTGAACACGTTGGTCCTGCTTTTTTTGTCCCATGCACCTGAGGAAAAGCACCTGCAGATTTATTGGAGCAGGCAGCCTGCACAACCAAGCTCTCTGGCAAAGGGTGCGAAGATAAAAAGTCTGGGTCACCAGGAGCCACCCTGTACCTTCTCGCAACAGCTTGAAACAGATGGAGCTGTAAGAGGTCTACTCCCCACTTCTAAGATTGGCTCCGTCAAAGCTTCAATGAATGAAACATGGGCTCTACAACAGAAGATGGCGAATGGAGGACTTCTGTCAAAATGTTCGACTTGTACTCTGCAGTTGGAAGAGTTAAGTTCAATAGATCCATCGCCTTCCTGATGACAACATGGTTTGGTGTCACATCCTTAGAAGGGGCATCAGAGACAGAGGCTAAATCCCAATCAGGAGACAGCTCCAGTCCACTAGCCTCCCTTAGATCGTCAAAGAAATCCTCTGAATCCTGCAGCTCACCCTCTTCCATCTCGGCTTCTTGGTACCTTTACTCCTCCAGGAGTCGCTGTGCTTCACGCCTCGACCTCTCCTTCGGGAATGGTGTCGGTGGATCCGGAATCGACACCAACGGAGCCGGCATCGAGCTCGGAGCCGGAGGACCAGGCCGCTGTTCTCGAGGTCGGATCAGATTCGGCGCCGGTGACGAGGGCATCAACGTCGAAGGCTTCGGCGCGCTGAGAAATGCCAAGGCAGCGTCGGACCCGGCATAAATGGCATGATAGGTGCCGGAGCATACGTATAGGGGACCCCAGATTAAAAGCCATCGGACCCATGGGACCAGCCGGTGCTCCAGAGGGGTACATGGCTCTAGAATAGACTCCATACATTGAGTTTAAAAACTGAGTAGGGTCTTGACCTTGGGCCGGAAAGGGAGGGTATGAACCCACAGGCTGCTCTCGAGGAACCAGAGTCATCTCAACCTCTACCTCGGGTTGGTGCACTGGGGTCGTCGAACCCTCTGGCAATGGAGCCTCTTCTTCCTCCCGAGTCGGTGATTGAGAAGGAACCGGAGAAGGATTCGACACTGGAGCCGGTGAATGCTCCGGCGATTCCACAGGCGAAGCCTCACCCTCCGGGTCCTGAACTTCTAGAGAAGGAGAAACCTCATCTTTACGATGTCTTCTCATTGGCGACTTCGGTCTCGATTCCGAATCCTTCCCAGAATAATGTTGTGACCCATGCTTTCTTTTCTTGTGCTTCTTTTTAGCCGACCTGGAAGCATGCCCCAATGACGACCTCGAGTGCGACTTCGAACGAGACCTCGACCGCATCGACCGCGACCTCGAGCTCTTCCTGTCCTTCTTGCTTTTCATCTTGGCAACCAGGAGCTTCGCCTCTCTCTCACGAAGGGCCTTGGGATTCATCTTCTTACAGGATGAACACCCCTGGGCATCATGGTCTGAGCACAGGCACCAAAAGCAGTCCTCATGCGAATCTGTGATCGACATAATCTTACCACATTCACCACACGGCTTGAATTCGGTCTTTTTTGATGACATGTCGCCTGGAAAGAACAAGAAACACGATAACCAACAAACAGTAACAAAGTTACTATCAAGCTACAGAGGATCCCTCGAAAACCGTTGGCGTCGACGATGCGGAAAAAAGGGAACTGATGTCATCACGCCCACGTGGGCCTATTATGGAGTCGGTGACGCATGCGGTGCCGTGCCTCTGTGACGTCGTCCACGTTGGCGCAAAGCTACAAAAGAATTTCCAAATGTTGCTGACACAGGGGGATATTCACAAGGTGAGGAATCCACTGGCAGATGTATCCATCAGAAAAGGAACAACATGCCCACGCTGTGCACTATTCAAGGCTGATAGTGTGCACATATTCGCCTCAAGCGATGTATTAACAAATTTCATTAATGAAATATCAGGCTTTCCATCAGAGAGTTTAAAAACAGGAATAATTATCTCAACTGAGGAAATATTACTAGGAACAGTGAACATTAGGCGGCCAAAACATGTGCAAGGGTTAACTTCCGTAGCAATGGCTGTTTTAACGTTGTGCATTGCTTCAGCATGGCTAGACCCAAATCCACTGGTGTTCCACCGAATGGAGAGCCCGATTATTGGCCACATCTAGCCTAGAGGTGGCTATCCACAAAAGAAAAGGGCGTAATGAACGTAAAAAAGGATTGGCAATATGTGACACACTGGGGACGGATAGATGCTCCTTATAGACCTGTTGTACGATGATGAATGCTAGCTCAGATTTAACTACGTAACATAAGGTTGGATTGTAATGTATATATGATGAACTGTTTTGCACCTTTGAATTCTACGCTCTTTTTTCTTAATTTTGATGAACTCTGCAATCAAATTGTTGCTCTGTTTGGTACGGGTAAAGTCTGAAAAAGGGAGGGGGGGGTTCAGGGGTTGAGGGATGACATATATGATAAAAACCAATAAAGATATTTTAAAAAAAAGGGTAGGGCTCAGGGAGGACCCCTGTGGAACCCCACAGGGTAATGAAAAGGGTTTGGACTGGTATTCACCCAGCGCCACGGTTTGTCCTCTACCGGATAAAAAGGAACCTAGCAACGCCCAGGCTTTAGATTGGATCCCACAGTCCTTTAAACGGTCCATCAGGATACCATGATGGACCGTATCAAAGGCCGCGGACAGATCCAACAGAATCAATGCTGCCCTTCCTCCCTAATCCACGGCCTCTCTTATCTCCTCTGTTGCCTCAATGAGAGCAGACCTGGTACTATTCGCTGCCATGAGAAGCTTCTTAAAATTGTCCGGGGACACTGGCAAAAATGTATCTGGAGTATCAATGCGAACTCTTATGGGCTTGGGGTTTTCGCTTGCCGTATTCAGCATGGCAGTCTTTGTGCTGCAAAAATCTAAAAAGACAGTATCCACTTTAGTCAGAAAACACTTGGCTATCTCCTCACACACTTCCTGACTTGACTGAACTCTACCTGGGCGTGAGGATCCAGCGAAAGAATATGGGATTCCCATATCAGTAACCTTTCTACGCAGCCTTTTTGACGGATTATCTGTTGGACTTGGCCCTTCTGGCAGGTTCACCCCTAATCTTTTTGCTTTAGCTCTGTGATATGTGAGGATGATTTTCTGGTCTGTGCACACTTTTTCCCTGTGTCCCAGAGTAAAGTGCGTGCATGTAGTTTAGGCTGGCCTGCTCTCCCATAGGAATGCATGGGGAATGTCTGTGTCCCTTGTAGTTCCTGATGCGTGGGGAGTGCATACTCGAATTTGGTATGTGCGAGCTCGTGAGAATGAATGCTTCACAATGGTGTATGTGGCATGTGTGTGTCATGTGTAGAAATGCCACTTCTAGGACTTGGCATATTAATGTAAAATATGCCTGGCGTGTGATTGGCTGGAGCTGGCTGGTGAGCCTGGCTCCAGGAAGGCTGGATGGGTCTGCCCGGTGGTGAATGTGAGCTTAGCATGTTGATGGCCTGGGAGGAGTGCACCTGGTCCCTGATGGGGCTGGACTTTCCCCACACAATGCTGGCTCCACCCCCTGTAGTGCGACTGATGACCTTAGCCCTGCCAGTGAATGAAATGGGTGGTTGAGCTATCAAGGGTACTTCAAAACCAGCTGCAACTGGTTTCTCCCCCACCCTGCTCCTACAGACAAAGGAATTTACTGTATAAGAAGGGGCTGTGTCCCCATACAATTTGTTCTCTTTCAGGATCCTTGCCAGAGGGGGCTGCTGCTGCTGCTGGGGCCAGGAGGACCGCCACTTGGCTTGTCTCCCTGCCTGGAGACCCAGTGAGCTGGCTCTGGCCCTGCCTTGCCCCCCTGCCTGCCTCCAGACTCTGCTGGAGCTTGACCTTTGGCCAGAGCGCCTGGAAGCGCTGTTATTTGATTGGTAGTGCTAGGAGCGCTTTATTTTTGCCCCAGCGCTCAATAGCGCTTTGCTTTGCCTTCTAGCGCTCCCAGCGCTTTATTTTGTGCAGCCGGTGCCCACCCGGCATTTGCCGGCTTGGATTGCCGATTTTTGGCAGAGCGAGCGCCCACCTCGCTTTATATTTTATTTAAAAGCCGGAGCCCACCCGGCATTGCCCCATTCTTGGATTGTTATTTATCACGAGGGAGCCCACTCCTCGGATACTGATACCCCGCCTGCCTGCCGAAAACGGGCCGCCGCGCTGCCCGCGACGACCCGGAAGTGCTGGGTCAGTCAGCCAATCGCTGCGCTGCCCGGGAGAGGCGAACCGGAAGTCCCGCCCCCGGAGCCGAGCAGCGAGGAGAGTAGCAGCCGGCCGTGCCCGAGGCTCCCGAGCGACGGGAGAGCCCCGGCAGAGGAAGAGCCGCCCATGAGCCGTGTCAGAGCATCCCCGCCGTCCCGGTGAGTGAGAGGCAGCTGCATTGTGTGCAGAGCGGCCCCGGTTGGCAACGGGCCACTCCGCAGGAGAGAAGGGGCATTCCTTGGTGATTGGAGCCACAAGGCTCCTTGGGGCATTATTTGATTCTGAGTCCCCCGTGAGGGGCTCCAACGAGCACAGTTACTTCCCGAGTCCACGAGGGACTCCAACGAGAGGGGCAATTCTTGTTTAAAAGCCCAGAGGGGCTCACGGCACCGCAGTTGTTCTCCGAGCCCTGAGAGGCTCTGAGGGTGCCAGTTGCTTTGCGAGCCCAGAGAGGCTCGAGTGCCCATTCCTGTTGAGAGCCTGAGAGAGGCTCAGGGCGCCCGTTCTTGCCCAGAGCCCAGAGAGGCTCCTTGTCCACATTTGTTCTAGAGCCCGGAGAGGCTCAGCAGTGCCACAGTGGTGGTTCTTGAGCCCACGAGGCTCCAACGTTGCCCTAACTTTTCCTGCACCAGTTGCCCAGCACTTTGTGGGCAATTGCCACGTTTAGGCTTGTGTTCTTGGCTTCCTGCGCAGCCTGCCTGACATTGAGACTCAGGGCATTTCAGCCCCTTGCGAGGCCAGTTGGTCTGAGGGACAGTTCTAGTGTTGTGCTACATGCACCCTGCGCATTGTAATCTATTTGCTTATGTGATTCCTGCGCAAATGTTCTACCTGCACCTCTGAATGTGTGCTAATGTCTCATGTGCAATTGTTGTATGTTTAGTACCTTTGCTAAACGTGACCTGCTTAGGTATTTTATGTTTTATCCCCTTTGCTAAAAGTGACCTGCTTAGAGGATTGTTTATGTCCCATTACTTTTGCTAAAAGTGACCTGCTTAGGTATTTTATGTTTTATCCCCTTTGCTAAAAGTGACCTGCTTAGAGGATTGTTTATGTCCCATTACCTTTGCTAAAAGTGACCTGCTTAGGTATTTTATATTTTATCCCCTTTGCTAAAAGTGACCTGCTTAGAGGATTGTTTATGTCCCATTACCTTTGCTAAAAGTGACCTGCTTAGGTATTTTATGTTTTATCCCCTTTGCTAAGAGTGACCTGCTTAGGTGATGGTTTTCCTTTTATAGGTCCTGATGATAAGGTCCTAGTTGCCTGCGTGATTTTCCTACAGTGTTTAGGGTTGCGTAGGAGGTATTTACCCTTTACCAGTAATTACTGGTTGTGTGGTGCATTTACTATTTTGGTGCTAGTCATTATATGTTTATGTGCTAAGTGTTATACCTACAAGTATTATTTCTAACAAGTGCCTACCCCTGGCAGTGGTCCATGTGGCCCTGTCCTGTACATAATCCCTTGTAAATTCTGCCCCTGCCTGTTGGCACATTGTAAAGTTTGTGTGTTATTTAATGTGTTTTTACTATAATACAAAGGCTATTTTTTATATAACCTTGTGTGGAGTTTCCTTTGTGGTGGGCCTTGGGTGTTGTTGCTGGGGTGCGTGCGCAAATACTTAGCTCATATCGCCTCCAAGTTTAGCCTTGCTGCTTGCGCCACGTTACCTAGAGGGTGAGCAGGGGTTATCTTGGCGTGTAACTCCCTTGCCCCGACTTAGGAGTGGTGGTCTCTGACTGACTTTGGCGCAAGCCCTGGCCAGCCAGGGATCCCATTTCTAACAGTATCTCTGGCAAAGTCCTGTGAAATTTAAATGTAGTGACCCTCCCCTTCAATCGACTTAATCTTCCTCATTTGTTATGTTATGTTATTAGGGTTCTTCTATAGCGCAACGGCTACTCCAGTAGGAGTGTCCCGGCGCTTTAGCGAAGAGGTCCTTTAAGAAGAGGAAACATAACTGCAGAATAAAAGGAACAGCGAAGTTAACTGGTAAACAGCCAGGTTTTTAATGCCTTTCTGAACGACATCAAACTAGGGGCCTGTCTGAGAGAAATGGGAAGCTCATTCCAGGCGCGCGGGGCCAGGTAATGAAAAGAGCGCCCCCCTTGTCTGGTTCGCTTGATGGTCGGAACAACCATTTTAGACAAGGAGGCAGATCGCAAAGTTCTGCTCGGCTTGTAAAGAGCAAGGCGCTTCCTAAAGTACCTAGGGCCTGAGTCATGAAGGGCCTTGTAGGTCAGCGTCAGGCTTTTAAAGAGAGCCCTCTTGGCTATAGGAAGCCAGTGCAGTTCCTTCAACAAGTCAGAAGCACTAGCTCGTCTAGGGAGTCCATAAATAGCCCTGGCAGCTGAATTTTGGACTACTTGAAGTCTCCTCACGAGATATTTAGGGAGTCCTAGATAGAGGGCATTTGCATAGTCCAAACGCGACCCGACAAGTGCTTGGACAATGACCCTTCGATGGTTCATAGAAATCAAGGGGAGGAATTTCCTGAGCATCCGCAGGATCCCGAAACATTTCCCCGAAAGACAGGATATTTGAGGCCCAAAGGTTAACTCATTGTCAACAATGATACCTAGATTTTTAGCCTTGGTACTTGCATTAACCGGTGGAAACAGGTCTTGTGGCCATCAACTTTTCCAGTTTGGTTCAGAGACACATCCAAAAAAAAGCAGCTCCGATTTATTGGAGTTGCATTTTAAGCCGTGTCTTTTGAACCAATCAAAGACTGCTTCTAGGCAGCCTCTGATGCGGATCCCATCGAACACCTCATTCTTGTCGTATGTGAACAAGAGCTGGGTGTCGTCAGCGTAAGACACGATCTGAGCGCCGAACGACTCCGCAACCTCTGCAAGGGGGGCCAGAAAGATGTTAAAGAGCAGGGGGCTAAGAATAGACCCCTGAGGGACCCCACTTCCAGAGTTGCCATAGCTGCGGAGTGAGGTGGCGCCCAGATTGTTTGTCGACGGCTAGCTAGAAATGATTTGAGCCAGTTCCACACCGTCCCCCGGAGACCACAATCCCAGAGTCGAATTAGGAGGGTATCATGGGGAACGGTGTCGAACGCCGCCGACAGGTCCAACATGACCAACATGGCCTTTCCTCCAGTATCCAAGACCTCTCTGATGGCAGTGGTGACTTCAAGTAGCGCGGTCTCTGTGCTGTAATTCGCACGAAACCCAGATTGAGTGGGGTGCAACAGATTGTTATTCTCGATGAAGTCAGAGATAGATCTGTGCACATGTCTTTCCGCCACCTTTGCCAGAGCAGGGAGGAGAGAAATAGGCCTGTAGTTGGCATGTATGATGGGATCCAAAGCTGGTTTTTTTATGAGTGGAAGGATGAGAGCACTCTTCCAAGCCTGAGGGACTACGCCAGAAGACAATGAGGAATTAAGAATGGAATTGATGGGGCCATTTAGCACAGGGGCTATTTTGTTAAGGCAAGAGACCGGGCAAGGATCTAGAGGAGAGCCCGACTTCAAGCTTGTCAGATGGTCTAATGAAGCAGCAAGGCTCAGCTGCGGGAATTCCTAGAGGGTGGGTTGTGAAGAGGAGAGGGCACCAAGAGCAGCATCCTGAGGCTGTTTTGAGTAAATGGCAAGAGAGGCTTGAATAGATGTTATTTTATCTACAAAATAATGTGCCAGTTCAGTCAGCCAAGGTTCTGAGTGAGACTGAGCAGAGATGCCTAGGGACGGAGAAGTAAAATCCTTGACAATTTTAAAGAGTTCCTTACAGGAGTTTTCAGATTCGTCTATCCGACGTTCAAGATAGGATTTTTTTCCACTCCAAATCATCTTGTGGTAAGATCTAGTTAAGTTTTTAAATTTTTCTTTCTCAAGAGGATTGTAGTCTTTCCTCCAGGCTCTTTCTGCTCTCTTGCAGTTTTGACGGGCTTCTCTAAGCTGAGATGTGAACCAAGGAGCAGAAGGACGTTTGTTTCCGGGTTTAGCGGCTTTCTCAGGCACGAGATCCGCCAGTATAGTCGTGAGCCAGTCAGTGTAATGAGCTAGATCGATTTCCACATTACCTGACAAGGTGCAGGGTGAACATGACATGGCCTGTAGTAGCATCTCATTAGAGAGCAGATGAAAAGGCCTGGAAAGTCGTTTAGCAGAGGTAGTGGGATTTGGTCTAGGGGGAGGGGTACTTGATAGGAAAAAGGAGATTAAGTAATGATCCGACCATAATACTGGCTGAGGAGCAAGTACATTAATAGGGACGGTGGAAAAAACTTGGTCCAGAGTATGGCCCTTATTATGCGTGGGATCATGAATGAAAGGTGTAAGTCCTAATGCTGTTGTGACCTCCATGAGTTTCATTGTGTCAGGATTTGTGGCCTCATCCATGTGTATGTTTAGGTCGCCTAAAAGTAAACAATGTTCTGATTTAAGACATGGGACAGAAAGTGCTACCTGTAATTCATCCAGGAAAGAACCTAAGGGACCGGGAGTTCTATATACGAGAATGCCGGTACATGCCTGGTGGGGAGACAAATGAAGTGGAAGCCGAGCGCCTCGGTGTCCTGAATATTGTCTATCGGGAAGGTAGTGCAGTGTAGCTGGTTGTTAACTATGATAGCCACACCACCCCCGCGCCCAGATGTTCTGTCCCTCCTGATGATGGAATAGTTAGGTGGGATGGCGTTGACTAAGTCAGGGGCCGAGGTATCACTAAGCCAAGTCTCTGTGAGAAAGAGGCAGGATATATTAGAGTTATCGAGCAAATTCCAAATATCTAGCGCATGACAGCCTAGGGAACGTGTGTTAAGGAGTAGGCAGGTGGTAGTGATAGGTTGATGGATCAAAATCGGCTTGTTGTGTATAGGAAAGCGCCATCCGCACTCAGTGCAACCTTTTCTACGGGCACGGCAACCAGGAAAGACAGAGTGGCAGCGACCTACCGGAGGACGCATATTTAAGAGGGTCTCTGAGGAGTAAGAGAAACACATAGCTAAAGCCGAGAAGAGTAAGGCACCAACCAAAGGTAAATGCCAGCCAGCCGTCCTGCCCCGTCTGCTGCCGGAACGCTGACGGGCGCAGACGGGCTGACTCTGGCGTGACTCCGGCGCTGAGGAGGCGCGTCCGCAAACGCGACCGCTAGCGCGGAGAACGACCGTTTCCTTAAGTACAGGAGACTGGAGCGCTCTCACAGCTCTCGCCCCCTCACCCAATATGGCCGCCGTAGAATCTGTTTGCTCTGCACCTCGATCTTCAGCCCTAAAGTCGGCTGGGATCGTCAAAACAAGGCGAAAATGGTGCCAAGTGGGTGCCAGGTGTGCTGAATGCAAGCAGTGTGAAAATTCAACAATTTAGAAGTAAAATTGGGCGATTTTTAAAAGTACAAAAACGTTGCACGCAGTAGCTCTAAATTGCTCCTAGCGTGTTCTGATGACAGACAAAGTGTTGGCAAGGCTCTAGAATCACGCGCCTGCCTCCTAGGGGCTCCTTAAGTACAGGAGACTGGAGCGCTCTCACAGCTCTCGCCCCCTCACCCAATATGGCCGCCGTAGAATCTGTTTGCTCTGCACCTCGATCTTCAGCCCTAAAGTCGGCTGGGATCGTCAAAACAAGGCGAAAATGGTGCCAAGTGGGTGCCAGGTGTGCTGAATGCAAGCAGTGTGAAAATTCAACAATTTAGAAGTAAAATTCGGCGATTTTTAAAAGTACAAAAACGTTGCACGCAGTAGCTCTAAATTGCTCCTAGCGTGTTCTGATGACAGACAAAGTGTTGGCAAGGCTCTAGAATCACAAATTTGATCTGTGTGTTGGTGGCTTGAAAATCAGTGGTCTAGGGGAGGACATATTTTTAGGTTTAAAAGTTGGAACTCTGTGAGCTTGTTCTATTTCAAAGTCTTGTTTGAAAGATAGACGCAGAGCACTTGGGTTCCAAGAAATCAAGAAGTCAATCACTGAAGGAGCAGAATTCTCAACCCCCTCCGGTACACAAAAGATACGGAGATTACTTCTCCGGTTACGATCTTTCTAGTTCTGTTAGATCTCTCCTTAAAGGTTAGATAGAGTGCTACAGATTTTGAATGTGCTTAGCCTGCTTACTCGTGTAATCTTCCACAGTACTTATTTGTGTCTCAGCACTAGACACTCATATTGAAAGTTCTTTAAAGTCACTACGGATCCCTGCTACTTCCACCTGAAGTACATCCATATTGGTTTTGGTGCTTTGAGCTATGTCATGTAATGTGTTGAGTTTTAGTAAAATAGCCTCCAAAGTTGAAGCAGAGTCAGGACTTCCTTTAACTGGAGGTTCCAAAATAGGTGGAGAGTGTATGGAGCGTTTCCGGTTCCCTTTAGAGTCTCTGTCCTTAATGGTAACACATGTACCTTCCGCTATTCGATACACATGCCCCCAGATGCATCAAAGTTATGTTTTGCGAGTCCTTAATAGCTAATTTTAAGGAATCGCTATTAAAGACTCGCAAAACGGGATGCATGTAGGAATTGCAATATTATTTGCGATTTCTAATGATTCCTTATTTGCGATTCGCTAATTGCTAATCGCAAATAAGGAATGGCTTTCCCATTCATTCTTATGGGCCTAAAGGCCCATAGGAATGAATGGGTAGTCATTCCTTATTTGCGTTTAGCAATTAGCGAATCGCAAATGTGCTGCAATTTCAAGGGTGCCTGTTGCACCCCTGAAATGGCAATGTTCACTGGTGTTGCGCACACACATGTCCCAAGGACATGTGTGTGTGTAACATACAACTTAGAAAAATGCACTAAAGTGCATATTTCTAAGTTTTTGCTATTTACCACGTCGTTTGACTTCGCTGTAAATAGCGGCTCCAGATTGCGAATTCGCAATCTTGGAATGGTTCATGAATTGCATTTAAGGAATCGCAAATTGCGATTCCTTAAATGCAATCGCAATTTGAGAACTCGCAATTATTTGTGAATTCTTAAATTGCGAGTGCCTGAACCCTTGATGCATCTCAAATGCCATTTTTGCGGGTGCAAACGGCCGAATGTTGCGATCCGCACTGTTTGCGCTCGCAAAAATGCTTGATGCATCTACCTGATAGTGACTAAGGCCAAATAGCCTTAAGGTAGACGCAGAAAAGCAGAAGAAGCAATACGAGTGAACCACTGAGCCACTAAAACCAAGATCAGCAATCTAGCTGTTGGACGGAAAAATTAGAAAATTCTGTCTACACATTGCAAAACACTTGCTTAAGTATCAAATGCGTATTAAGAAGAAAAATGTACAAAGAAAGTTAATTAGCGTGCCACCACCAGATTATCGATGGCAGTAAGAAAAAAATGGCAACACTTTCCCAATACAGCACTGTAATTACTCACGAGAGAGGCGCAAATATTGCTGTTCCAAGTGAGAGATTCACTAAAATGCCATTGGTTATATGGAAAAGGTTGTCGCCAAATAAATCCCAAAAAACAAGTAACCCCTGAGTAGTGCTCAATAAGAAATAAGCGTTGAGTTCGTCACTAAAAGACAGACTTCAAGCAGAATAGCACATTGCAGCGAAATGTGTCTTAGCAGTGACCATTGTAGGGGAGTATTTCAAGACATGTGTTTTTATTAGATAAATTGTAGTAAACAGCACTTTTGCAGTTATAAAAAATATTTCCGGTGTTGTACATGTTCGTCTGAGAGGCACTAAGGACCTGGTCTCAAGTCTCGATTGCTCTGACGCCGATCATATGATGGACCTCATTTCAGATCACTGCTGCGGGAATATCACAGCTGGTATATTATCTGCCAAGGGACGTTCAGAACTCCGAAAACACTATCCACTGCACACGAGATGCTCCACTGTGTTCCCCCGTCCCAGGGTGAATGAAAATCACTAGAAAAAACGCTCCCATTAGAGCGTCTCCACCGGAGAAGCTGTGGAGCTGACGGAAAATCAGCCTTCTTCACTGTGCGCTAAGCAAAGCCCCTGCAAACAGCAGATTTGAAGGTAGATTTGTATTATCTGCAAACCTTCTACCCATTTCGATTATACAGCAGATTCTGCCAGAGCTTAGTCAAGTCCATGCCAAATGAGTACACAGATAAGACTTATTTAATCTTATACAGCTTGTGGGAACATCAACTTGCCATCTGCTCTTTCAAATGGCCTAGTCATACAACAGTCAGCAAAGGTCAGACACAATTCTAAAGAGCAGCCCTGAGGGGCAAATTGGTTTCATATACCTCTGGAGCACATTTGTGGTCCAGAACAGGGTCCCCCTTCCTAAAATAAAACAAAGTAATACAGGAGGAGATAAAAAAAAAGTTTAATGGGCAGAATTTTGACGGGCAAGGGTGGAGATGGAAAACAGGGAAGAGCTCACACACCTCATACAGGGAATTAGTTGTAAATTGGAAATACATTTTCTGCCACAAAGTGTGTCTGTATGACAGGAAAGGTATTACACAACTAACTGGGAGATGTAAGCCTAAGATTTTTTGGATGTGTTAGGTCTCATCATAAATAGTGGTGCGGGGTACCTGGGTCAGATCCTTCTTTACTCACACAAGGAAATAATCTGCAGGGAACCGAAGAAGAAAGAAGACTTACTGCCTGCAGTTGAAAAAATGTCTCCAGCTTTGTCCTGCGCTGTTTATTTTATATTAACTGAGACATTTTATATAGCACCAAGACTGTGAGGTTATGGGATGATTATACTGAAAAATGAAATATAGTGCATTCTCATCAAAACATTTCACAAACAACATTTTAAAGGAACAATTCACTTAGGAATTTATGGAGGTAGACAACAGGGGAGAACGACAGACAGTGCAGCCTGTTGGCAAGACGAGGTTTGGGAAGGTCTGATGGAAAGTAGTGATAATCTGCAAGTCATTTATTTGGGAGAGAGTAGCTCCAGATGGAAAGGATGAAGACTGAACAAGACAAAAGAGCTAATCCAAACATTGTCTGAAAAGGTAGATCTTCACATGCTTCGAGAAGGTGCTACTAAATAGGTCTGCTTTGCAGGTCAGGTGTTAAACTCCAGAAATGTCTGTTTCCAGCAAACATTGTTTTAAATGTGATATGCAGAAGAAGCGTTCCTCTACATCTCAGTCCTCTTGAACTGCTGGAGATTGACAGATGCTTGAAGATGGCCTGCTTTTCTATGCAGAAACCGATGAGGACAGGGAGTTAACCTGTGGCACAATAGAGGAGGATTGAATCCTCCAATGCTTATAGTGCGAAGTAACTACACATTTGGAGGGGACAGGCAACTAGGGAAGGAGTATTGATGGGATTTCAAACAAGAAGACCCTAAACTAAAAGTGTCCGTAAGACCTCATGGCTGCAACTAAGCAGACAACAGTAACAATACACTGCTTAAATTATTACCAAATGAAGGTATGACTTCACTGGGGCCCACGTCTCTTTACTCGCACAAACATTTTGGAACTCAGAAGAATTGAACTGAGTGCAACACATCAAGTGGATTGAGGTAGATCAGTCCCACACTGGTAGATGGTTTATCCTGTCAAGTACTTTTTGGTCGTCTTAAAATTAAGACAGGACAATGTAACAAGTTAACGCCCGGAACCCCAAAGGCCTATTGACTTTTCCTCTTGAAAAAAAAGGTAACTGAAAATTAGATAAAAGGACTAATACCTGTTGGCCACTTTTCTGTGCTGTTTTTGTGAAATGAATTGATTCTACAATATATACAACGGACACTGTTGTATGTATCACGTTTTTGTCATGTACATTTTGTTAATACATGTATGTTGTACACAAAACATTTGATGCAAAAAAGACTAAACAAGATAACTGGTCACTATGAGAAGTGCTTGATTTTCTACTTATTCAAGCACTGAATGAAACAGAGTTGTAGGAGGTTCTCAATGGTGTATATGGAAGTGCAAATAAAAGTAAGTTGCACTAAGTAACTGGATACATATGCTTGCAGTAAACACAAGGTATAAGAATTAATTTGGAAAGCTATGGTTGTTGGGGGTACATTATGTTCTCAATACTAGTGTTATATGCAGCATCAATTGTATTGTGTTTGGAAGCCATGATAGATTTTTAGTATGGGGGCAATGTGATGATATTTATTTGTGAGTTCACTAGTCTGGTTTGGTTTTTATTCATTTCCCATTTAAAGGCAACACAGGCACATTTTTCGTTCACTATAGGCAATCATGCAGCTTTGTTTGCATATTCACTGAGTCCAAGTAAGTGTAACAGACCTCATTGTGTGACACTACATCAAAACCATACTTACAAAAAGACTCGACAAAGTAGCAGGCTTAATAATACATCCTGATCAAAAGGGCTTCGTAAAAGGAAGGCAACTGAAAGAGCTAACAAAGGACCTTATAGGGGCGATAGATTTGGCAAATGTTTTCCATACTCCACTGGCAGTTTTAACATTCGACGCTGCCGAGGCCTTCGATAGGGTCAGCTGGCCCTTTCTAATTGAAGTAATTAATCGCTTCAACCTGGGAGGTAGCTTTGTAGTGGCAGGTAAAGCTCTCTATAAAGAACCCTCACAAGGATACTGGTTAATGGGAATCTAACAAAGCAATTCCAGATCTTCAGAGGGACCAGACAAGGCTGCCCCCTCTCGCCTCTCCTTTTCAATTTCTATATAGAGCCCCTGGCCTGTAAATTAAGATCATGTCAAGCTATTCCACCTTTTATTTGTATGGGTTGGGAGAAAAAGATAGGGCTCTATGCAGACGATCTAATGATCCTGACAGGAGACTTGGAACAAGCGCTTCCAGATATTTGGGCACAGTTAAAACTTTCGGAAAGGTATCAGGCTACTCTATAAATCAGCAGAAAACAGAGCTGATGCTGTGGAACTCCCCCTATAAGAGCACACTTTTAAAAACACAAATAAGATATCTTTCTAATAACAAAAGATATTGATAAGATTGCTCAATTAAATTTTGAGAAAACCCTTCGCAGCGTAGAACAGCAAACGCCGGCATGGGAGACATTTCCTCTGTCAATTATAGGCAGATCTAACCTATTAAAAATGTTGATCCTACCAAGGTTTACCTTCCTTTTTGACACTATCCCCTTAGAATTCCACAGAGCTTGGTTTAAGAAAGCACAAGGGATCTTCTCCTCATTTATTTGGGGAAGGAAGACCCCCAGAATTTCACAAAGGAAACTTAGGAGGAAAAAATCTAATGGTGGCATAGCTACCCCGGATCTCAATCTCTACTATTGTGCTTTCCATCTTAAATGCTTTCGCCAACTCCTTAACAACTCCCAGACATATTCCCCTCTCTTTGTAGCCTTAACTAAGCCTTTTAACCTTCAAGCTGACTCCTTTCTTTTAATATTTGGCCACCCAAAATTCTATAAGAAGGTCAGGCTGAAGACTCTCACTGCTGCCCTAAAAGTCTGGGTTCAAACAAGGATACTATTGGATATACCGTACTATAATCAAGAATCACCAATTTGGGACTCCCCGGGTACCCCGGCATGTATGCAAGATATTTTGACTATACCACTACGCAGAGTCGGGATAGTTAAATGGGGAGAGCTGATAGTGGAAAAAGAGTTAATTCCATGGCACTGTTTCTCTGCCTTAACAAACAACACAGTCTCAAAGTTTAAGTACGTGCAAATCCTTGGCTGGTCAAGATCAATTAGAAAGGAATTAGAAGGAAATGTGGAGGTCATAAAACTAATCGCCACAAGATCAACGCGAAAGGAGGTGGCAGCATGGAATTGGCTTTTGATTGAGACTGGAGAAAACAAAGCGATCCCATACACAGAAAGCTGGAAGAAGGACATACCGGATGAAGACCTCAACACTCTCGGGCAAGTATCCATGTCTACTCTTTGGTCATGTGTGAAAGCTGCCCCTCTTAAAAGAAACCATCTTTTTACTGTCCATAAGGCATACTGGACACTTTCGAAACTTTCAAAATTGGGGAGCAGATCGGCAAGGAGGTGCCCGAAGTGTGGTGACATCAATGAAAACGAGGTACACATGTTTTGGAAATGTCCTTCGATCAAGCTCTTCTAGGATCATGTGAGTAGTATCATTTCTGAAATTTTGGGCGGAATGGTGGGGTTAACCACATCAACAGTGATTTTTGGGGTAAGGGTAAATGAGACGGAAAATCAGGTTTTTTCAAGGGACCAGAGGGCACTTCTTTTTGTTTTAATCCTCTTGGCACAACGAGAGTTCTCCATTAGGTGGGTTGCACCTATCCCACCCTCAAAATCAGAATGGATAAGCTCAGTCCAACGTATTTCTACTCTTGACAGAACAAGCAAAAGGGGCAAAAAAACAAGGTACTGGGATCTCTGGGATAGTTGGTTTACATCCGTTTCCTCTAGTTAGGCGGTTTTCATTTATATACTGCCTTATACCGTTCTTGGTTGTTTTCTTTCCTTTTATTGTGTGTTTTCTGTGCAAGGATGATTTGTTTTCTTTCCGGTCCAATGATTACAAATGGCTCGTATGGCTGAAAGGACAGTAAAACTAGCTAAGGCTAGATGGGAGTGGCCTTTATATTGGAGGAGCCCTGTTTTTTTTCTACTATAAACTGCATTTGTAGATAAATACCCGGGGGCCAGTTTCAACTAACCCCCCCCTTTCTTGAGAAGTGACCGGGTTTTTTTTCTTCTTCCCCACTTTGAATAGTGGTTCGCAGGTTTTTCTGAATAAACCGGCTATATTTCTCCAAAACTTTTGAGCTTTTTTGTTAAATGAGGACAAAAAAGTTTTTAAAAAAAACATACTGTCATACAGAAAGTTGTTGAAGTCAACTCCTTTCAACTTATGTCTGTGTGTAAATATCGGCCATCGCTCGGGCTAACCCGCTTTATGCCACCACACTTCCAAGATCTCCTCATATTACTCAAGTCCCCCGCTGACCCTCTTTCTGTTTTCTACATTTTTTAGTTTTCGGCTCCCCATAATCTCACCACATTAATTCTTGCTACCATCAGACCCAAGTTACAGAAATGTCTCAGATATTTGGATGGGCCCTCCTCACCCTAAGACACACATTTTAGTGGCTAGTGTCTGCCACATCTCCTAAGTCACTTATTGGATTTGGTTCCATCAAATCTCACTATTTGTGCTTAGTATCAGGGCCGGACTGGTCGTAGGGGGCATCAGGCATTTGCCTGGGAGGCTGGAAGGGTGGGGGTGGTTTTGCAGGCAGTGGGGGCTGGTTTTGTTACTGGGGGACAGTGTTGCAGTGTTGCAATATCGACTACCAGTAAAAAAGCAGCAGTGCTTCACTCTTGCAACCTGACACGCCCCGCACCCTCTTTTGGGGGGGTGAGGGGGGAAAACTGGTTGACAAAATCGCCATTGCCCCTGCTTAGAATCATGGGGGTGACTAATACTTTTAACTGAACTAACCTCAATTGTGCCTTTAAGGCCAACCCTCCAGGTCATTGTAGCACATCCGCCAAGTCCTCTTCATGAATTCACCCATAACTGCTGACCACTTTTCCCTTAGTTTAAAGTCTGTTTGGTGCACCATTGATTGGTTTCTTTTATATTATGGATTGCCTTTTCAGAAAATCAGACACAATTCAATCTTCTAATGGAAATCTGTTTTCTATCAGAGCCCTGCTATTACTTCCCACCAAGATCAGGGTCATGACATGTTTGAATGTTTCATAAAACTTTTGTCAAGCAGATGATGGACGGAGTGCTGAAACTTTTCAGACACTCACCCCTACTCACAGATCTGGGTTGAATCTATCTTCGATCTTTAGCTCACATCGCCAAACCAGTTCATACACAGCTATATACAAATCAGTCTTGACCCTGTGCCTAATGGGAACAGTCCAGCCCGAACTGCCAAGTCAGGTCTTCCCTGGACTGTAAACAAGCATCCTGGCACCGGTTTCGGGGTAACACCCCTCATCAGCCAGGCTAGATTGACTCCAGTGCCAAAGTGAGCATAAAAAGTCTGTGCCTGCCAATCTATGTTCCATTCTAAGTGCTTCAAACGTTTGTATGTGTGTTAGTCCAACATGTTCCCTAATTTGATGATACAAGCCAGGTCCTATTTTTCAAATCCCCCAAGATTACTCACTTCTTGTAGTAAGCAGCAGTTCCTTAAAGGTGTTTCCTTGATCAGAACATCTTTCCATTCCAGGTATTTAATAATTGCCTCCAAGGGCATTACCACTGTCCTTCTGCCTTCAGGTTCTTTCTTCAATTTCTATTTTCCATATAGTACCACTGGGTAGGCTTGAGGTCCCAAAGCATGCCTATTAGCCCCCCCTGAGGCTCATCCTGGGGGATGGAAACCTATTGTTTACCCACAACAATTATTCAGGGTTAGACTTACAGGCTACATATACGGACTGGGCAATGTAGAAGCCAAATTTGATAACTGTGGTAGTCCACATAATATTCTAGGAGTGTTCAACGTGGATTATTACATTTTTACCAATTGGTGACTGTCCAATCTGGATTATTGGATTTGTACTCCTTGGTGACTATTTGATAGATTGGGTGCGAACCAGTTCAGAACCTTTTCTTATATTTCAGTTTGACATGCAAGAGTTATAAGAAGCTGGCAGTGATCCATCTTGTCAAAGGCTGCTGTTAGGTCAAGTAATATTATGAGACAGGTGTCGCCGCCTTTATCAAAAAAGTGATGCAGCGTCTAAATTAACATCAGTTATCAAAACAGTTTAATAACCTACTAGTAGACCTCCTTTGATGATGTAGTTGTTTAGTTGGTTGGTCATTGTTTCTCTGTAACCTTACACAACCACAGCAGATTGATATGTCACAAGTTTGTTGACTGTGTGTGATTCAAGTTGAGTTTTCTGGAGATGAGAGTGATCTGACTGTTTTTCAGTGAGGTTGATAATCGAGGGTGACATTAACCATATAGCACCATATGGCTTGAAAGTCTTGGACATTTTATTTAATCAATTTTTCTGGGATGTGGTCGAAGAAATTAGCAAGCTACTTACCTTTGGTAACGCATTATCTGGTAGAGACAGGATCGAGTTGCAGATTCTTTACTTTAGAATTTTCCTAAGACGCAAAACTGGATCCGGTCATTTTTCCCATAGCACATCCATGCGTCGGTAGAGGGCTTTGCATGACTCAACATTGACGTCATTCACCAGATGTGGCGTTGATGGAGTCCATATAACTCCCTCACTGATGTCAGTTTCTTACTTTAGAATCAAATGCCACAGCCATACCATTCCCGGAGGAGGGTTTGCGAACTGAGACCATGAAAAGTCTCTTCCTATGCAAACTAGGTCCAGATAAGGAGAAAAAGACCACACATTTATTACAATTTAGGTGAACAATAATATACTCTACTACAAAACAATTCGCAAAAGGAACCACGGGTAAGTACATTCAGAAGAAATATAAACCATAGGAATAAAATGCCTATGTTGTTATGATAAATCTGTGTCAGAAGTCAACCAACAATATGAGTATAATACTATTTGCACCCCTAATGGGATCAGAACCATACATTCTCACCTCACAATAACTGTTGACAGAACCACAGTAACAAAATTCCTAAAAACATTAAAAGCATGGAGATAACATTTCCCCTGACAATAAGACAGCGTCCACAAATGGCCCTATGAAAATAAATCCATTCGGGCTTATATCCAGGCTTGAACCGCATCTTCAAACCTGAGGAACACAGAGTAGCAGGCCATGCCACTGAGCAACGCCTTAATGCCATATAAAGTTGTGACCTGGCCAGGTCTGCCCTGCATATGACACAGTGAAAAATCCATCTCCCATGGAGAAAACATAAAAAATGTTCTCATAAAAAAAGTTGAATACAACAATAGAAACTATTGGCAAAGACGCAGTTTTTCAATAGGAAAAAAAACTAGAAATGATACAAATACCACTAGGATATCCCATGTATATAATGACATAGGAGTACAATAATCAAACTCCTATGAATAAACAAAAGAAAATAAAAATTTAAAGATACAAAAATAAAGCCAAATAACCACAGACAATACTGACATAACAGTATGGATCTATAGTGGAATCATACCACTTAGGAAAGCAACAGCATCCAACCCGTCAGAGTAATGCAAGTTGCCTAAGATACCACCATTAAGTAATAATATATTAAGTATGGAAAAAAACCTTGATAGCCTAGCAAAAATCAAGGTTAGTACGTGACCTAACTTTTATGAATAGAGACCCATTCTACAGATCATCTAGAAAAATGTCCCCCATACTAATACCGGAAACTTTGAAGGATTCCATAATAAAAAAATTCTGTCCCATCTATATAAAAAACATCAATTTATATTTGTCATCTAGGGACCACGCTTCGCATAGTGTCAACCCCACCAGCAACTAGAGATGGGTATATAATTAAAACAGGTGTCCCATAGAGGAGCACCAATCCTGTATGATAGGAATACAAGTCTTCTACAAATGGTAGAAGCTATGAGGTCAACATCTCTTCCCCTCAAGGACCAACATACATAAACACCTCATAGACCAGAAAAGGTACACCATTAGAGGGACATGCTCTTCAGAAAAGTAGAAACAAATTAGTAATAACACAGCATTATTTAAACCCAAAAGCATTAAGTATTCTTCATAATAGAAGAGCCAATCAACAGCAATGGCTATAAGACAGAATCTGAAAAGCAATTTGCTCAGCATCAGACAATCCCCTACTCTGCATATCTTCAGGAAGAGCCTCAAAACCTGGCTCTTTGGGTAAGACGTAACTGCATGTTCGCTTGAGCTTGAGCTCTTCTTCAGTGTAAAGCTAACTGCAAGACCTGTATACCAGGACTCAATTAAAAACCAGTAAATAATAAGAACAATTGTTACTTACCTGTAAACAGGTGGTTCTCCAGTATTGGTGTCTTTCATAGATTCAGATGCTTGAATATTCCCCGTCGTCGAAGTGGGAGTCCCACGGTACATAAAATAGCAATAATGCTAAATATATATATATATGTGAAAACATAATACATAATAAAAGAAGAGGTAAATACAACTGAAAAACCTCCAAAACACTTCCTACATAGGAATGCATGGTAAAGATAAAAACCACTTGTAACACATTAGTGTCATTATGTTAGTCCAAACTACAGCCAATCAGGCGCAAGCACCCTCTAGAACCTTCTCCTCAGAAGCTCCAGTCCTCAGATTTTCGTAGCACCAAAGAGACCTAGAGTGCATGAGGAGAAGAGAGCCTCTGAGGGGAGGAAGGGTGGGTCGCATGTGAATCTATGAAAGACACCAATACTGGAGAACCACCTGTTTACAGGTAAGTAACAATTGTTCTTCTCCAGTATTAGGGGTGTCTTTCATAGATTCACATGCTTGAATAGAGTAGAGAGCAGTAACCTCCATAGAGCTGAGATTGCTAGGCACATATGGAAAACGCCAAAGACAGTAATAATACAGTCATGTAAGCATTTATAGCAATCACAAGAAAACACAAAGGAGGAGGGAACAGAGGCTCACCTTATTTGAAAAGATGACGAAGCACTGCCTGTCCCACTGCGGTATCCGCCTCATTGATGGCATCCAAGCAGTAATGCTTGGTGAAGGTGTGCCTGCTCGACCATGTCGCTGCCCGACAAATCTGATGAAGTGGCACACCGGCAAACAAGGCGGTGGATGAAGACATCGCCCTCGTAGAATGAGCCCTCACTGAAGACTGCAATGGTTTGCCAGTTTGTTGATGGCAGAAGGTAATGGCTGAAGAAAGCCAACGGGCAATTGTTGGTTTGGTAACTGGATGCCCCTTAAGCAGCCGCCCATAAGCAATGAACAGTTGATCGGACTTGCGGAAGGGGGCAGTTCTGGCAATGTAAAATTTAAGGCATTGTTTGATGTCCAAAGAATGCAAGCGCTGCTCCGCCGGAGACCTTGGGTCCGGAAGAAATGCGTTACTTACCTGTAACAGCAGTTATCCAGTATTGGTGTCTTTCATAGATTCACATGCCTGAATCATTCCCCGTCGCCGAGACGGGAGCCTCCGGTACATAAAAAAGTAATGTCCTATAGACATACATAGAGAAAATAGGCCTAAGGGCCTCCCCTTAGTAGCCTTTCTTCGTCCTTATGTAAAAAGGACCAAACTCTCACAGTTAGCCAATCAGCTCCGACCTCCCTCTAGAACCTTCCTAGGAGGAGCCTCAGTCCCTCAGATTTTCGTACGCACCCAGCTAGGTTGGCGGAATACTGTCAGAGAGGGATATGAGTCCTTCCAGGGGAGGCGGGAGGGTTGCATGTGAATCTATGAAAGACACCAATACTGGATAACTGCTGTTACAGGTAAGTAACGCATTTATTATCCAGTATTTGGGTGTCTTTCATAGATTCACATGCCTGAATCAGAGTAGCTAGCAATTATATATGCACATTTGTGATGCAAGTCCCTCTGCAGTCATGTCAGACAATATACATATCATCAATAACATGGGAAAAACAGTGTAAGCAGAAACTTACAATCATAATGAATGTGCATACCTGGTCTGTGGGATGTAGGAAGGCTCACCTCACTGAAAGAGATGGCGCAGCACCGCCTGGCCCACAGCCGCATCCTTCTGAAGCTCGATATCCAGGCAGGAGTGCCTGGAGAAAGTGTGCGGAGACTTCCAGGTCGCCGCCCGGCATATGTCCAAGATCGGCACTCCAGCGAATAGCGCCGCTGACGTGGACATCGCCCTGGTGGAATGAGCAGTAACACGATCAGTCAAAGGCCGTCCGGCCTGGTCGTGGCAGAATGCAATCGCCGAGGAGATCCATATGGAGATGCTCTGTTTCGTAAGAGGCAGGCCCAATCTTGGGCTGCTGTATGCCACGAACAGCTGTGTAGACTTTCTGAGATCCTTGGTTTTATCCAAGTAGAACTTTAGGCATCGTTTGAGATCCAAAGAATGCAGTGCCCTTTCCGCCGCCGTGGAAGGGTTCGCAAAGAAGGACTTAAGGACAATCGGTTCGTTGAGATGAAAGTCCGAAGGCACCTTTGGTATAAATTTAGGGTTCGGTCTCAGCACCACCCTGTCGTGCCTGAATTGCATATATGGTTCCTGAATGGACAATGCTTGTAGCTCGCTAACTCTCCTGGCCGATGTCAGAGCGAGCAAGAGCGCTGTTTTCCAAGAGATGTGTTTGATAGATGCCCGATGAATGGGTTCAAACGGATGTCTCATGAGTTGGTTGAGCACCAGATTCAGTTGCCAGGTCGGAGGGACCTTCCGAGGCCTCGGAAAGGATCTGTAGAGCCCCTTTAGGAATTGTTTGACCAGCCTACTTGACCACAGGGAAGGCCCTGTGAAGGTCCTAGTGAACCGAGAGATAGCTGCCAGGTGAACCTTAATGGATGCGTGTGCTAGTCCTGACTGTGCCAAATGTAGTAGGTATGGCAATATCTGTTCAGGGGGGACATCAAGCGGCCGCAGGCCCTGGTCCGAACACCAAATGCAGAACCTTTTCCACTTGAGGGAGTAGGTTTTGTTCGTACTACCTGCCCTCGCTTTCGCCAGAACCTCCCTGCAGTCCTGCGGGATATCTAGGTCACAGAACTCTCTGTGCTCAGGAGCCAGGCCGATAACTTGAGCGAGTGGAGGCTCTGGTGCTGTACCTGTCCGTTGGACATCGTTATGAGGTTCGGGTGCTGCCTCAGGCGAATCGGAGGCCTGATGGAGAGGCGAAGCAGATCCGAGAACCAGTGTTGTCTCGGCCAGAACGGAGCAATCAGGATCAGGGTGCAAGGCTCTGCTTTCATCTTCCGGAGGAGCCTCGGGATCATCGGAAACGGAGGAAAAGCGTACGCAAACACGCTGAACCAACCGATGGAAAAAGCATTTCCTAGTGACCCCTGTTGGGGATGCCAGCTTGCGTAGCTTTGGCATTTGGCGTTCCCCTTGGTGGCAAACAGGTCGATTTTCGGGACACCCCACTGAGAGAAGATGTGAGCCAGAGTGTCGTCGTTCATTTCCCACTCGTGGGAGAGGGATCTCTGTCTGCTGAGGGCGTCCGCAATGGTATTGTCCTTTCCGGGAACATAGTCCGCTTTGAGCGAGATTCCGTGCAACACCAGCCAGTTCCAGATTTTCTGCGATTCGCGTGATAGAGAGAGCGACCGCGTTCCCCCCCTGTTTGTTCAGATAGTGCATCGTCGTGGTGTTGTCTGTTTTGACGAGCACCGGGGAGTTCTGGATGCGTGGCAGGAAGGCTTGTAGAGCAAGATAGACCGCCCTCAGCTCCAAAAGGTTTATATGGAGCAGTTTCTCCTGATCCTCCCACTTGCCGCTGATCCGAAGGTCCTGGAGAACAGCTCCCCAGCCCTCCAGGGAGGCATCTGTCGTGATTACCAGAGGCGCCGCCGGAAGGAGAAACGGCAAGCCTGTCGTTAGATTTTTTCGATGTCTCCACCATTGCAGATCTTTGGAAATTTTCGGCGTTATCCTTACAATGTTTTCGAACGAGCCAGTACTTTGAGTCCATTGTCTCGTGAGAGCTTCCTGCAAGGGGCGCATCCTGAGCCTGCAGTGAGGGATGAGCAGTATGCAGGAAGACATCATTCCGAGTAAGGAGGTGTAAGTCCGGACTTTGAGGCGTGTCTTTGCTGCCACAGCCGTGGCCAGGGACAGTATCTTGTCCGTCCTTTCCTTTGAGGGGAAGGCCCTTGCGCACTCCGTGTCCAAGGTAGCCCCGAGGAAGGTAATCTTTGTTGTCGGAGTAGTGCAGGATTTTTTGAGATTGAGTGTCAATCCCAGCTTCTAAAAAAGAGTGGTGCAGGTGTTGGAGGACTCGGCTGCGCCTTCGGGTGAGGGTGCCTTTACCAGCCAGTCGTCTAGGTAGGGGAAGACTTGGTGACCCAGCTGACGTAGAAAAGCCGCCACCGGTGCAAGGCACTTTGTGAAAATCCGCGGCGCGGATTTGAGGCCGAACGGTAGGACCTTGAACGGATAATGTCTGCCTGCTACCTCGAACCTCAGGAACTTTCTGTGACGCTTGCGATGGGGATGTGGTAGTAGGCGTCCTGGAGGTCCAGTGAAGTCATGAAATCTCCCTTTTCCAGCGCGCCCAGGATTTCCTGGATCGTCACCATCCTGAATGATTGGCTCCGTAGGAAGGTGTTGAGCGCCCGGAGGTCCAAGATGGGTCTCCACTTGTCTTCCTTCTGTCGCACAAGGAAGAAGTGGGAATAAAATCCCGTCCCCTTCAAGGATGCTGGAACCCTTTCGATCGCTCCTTTGTGTAGCATGACGGACAGTTCCTGGAGAAGGAGGCGTAGGTGCTTGTGCGTCCGTTTCAGGGGAGGCGTATTGGGAGGGATGTTTGTGAATTCGAGAGAATGTCCAAATCGTATCATTTGCAGGACCCACCGGTCCGTGTTAATTTGGTGCCAATTGGTGAGGAAATGGGTCAGTTTTCCTCCAATTTGAAAGGATGGAGACGGTGGTGGGACTGGCTGGAGTAATCGGTCACTGGCGGCCGCCAGCGCCCTTCTTGGTATTTTTGCCTCTGAAGGTAGATCTGCCATAGGAAGATTGTCTACCATGTTGCTGCTTGTGCTGGAACTGATTTCTGTTATTGTACGAGTAAGAGGACCTGTTCTGGTAGGAACCCCTATAGGAGGACTGACCTCTGGAGCGGCTGCCCCGAAAGGACTGGTTTCGTGACTGCAGGGTGCCCAGTGCCCTGGCGGTATCGGTATCCTTCTTTATGGCCTGCAGTGCCTCATCGATTTTTTCACCAAAAAGATGCTGGCCGTCGAAGGGCATGTCCAGCACCTTCGATTGAACCTCCTGGTGGAAAGATGTAGCTTTTAGCCAGCCCTGACGGCGGAGAACCGCAGCTCCAGCGAGCTGACGGAACCCAGTCATGGCTGCGTCGATAGCACAGTCGATTATCTCTGCAGCGGAATTCTGACCTTCCACAAGGAGGGCCTTGACCTCGCTCTGGACTGCGTCGGGCAGTTCTTGTACGTAAGGGGCAATGTCCTCCCAGAGTTGGCCATTGTAGCGCCCCAGCAGGGCGATGGAGTTGGCCACCTTGATTGTCATTGCTGACGTAGTCGTGAACCTCTTTCCAATCGTGTCCAGTTTCCTGTACTTCCTTGTCAGGAGGCGCGGACAGCGGGGAGGATGGGTTGCGGGAGTGTTTCTGGGCCGCCTGAGTCACCACCGAATCCGGCTTAGGGTGGCCGTTGAGGCAAGCCGCCGCCGTAAGTGGGGCTTTATATTTCTTGTCCAGGCGTGGCACCACCGCGGACACAGAAGCGGGCGTTAGCATTAATTTCTTGCCCTGGTCCCATAGAAACTCAATAATCGGAATAGATTTAGCCGACTTTTGGCTGTGCTCTTTGAAGTCATGCAAAAAACATTCCGTTTCAGTCGATCCCACGACCATATGAAACCTCTTAGCCGCCCTGTCCACCAGTTTGTGGAAGCCGCCAATGTCCGCTGGCACCGAGTCCGCTTGGCGTGGGTGCGGCGACGCCGGAGACGACGAAGCTGGGGAGGACGCTACATATTCATCTTCGTCATGCTGGTCCGAGTGGACGTCTTGGACCTCTCCTTCCTCTAATTCTTCTTCCTCCTCCTCCTCTTCTGAGGATTCCTCCGCCTGAGGTTGGACCTTGTCACGGGGACTCACCACCTGAGGCCGGACCTGTTCGCGGCTGCTTTGAGCGGGAGGGTGATTTGAGGCGGACGTCGGGGCACGTGTGACAGGTGTCTGAATCCCACTGTCCGCATCCGGGAAGCGTTGTTTGTAATCTTGCACTAGGTACCGCAGGTCATTGACAAGGGTCGCCGGCAGGCATATCATTGGGGTGACCTCCGTGCGGACACTAGTGTGGACGGAGTGTTCCTGATAAGCGAAGTCCTCATGCTCCTCATCAGTACTTTGGCATTTGACGTTAAGGTCCGAGATAGAGGTAGTGGGACCTGGTTGGTCCTCCTCTTCAGACTCATCGCTTTGGAAGATTTCCTGAGGTGGCTGCTTTTCCACTCTGCTCGGAGACGTTGATTCCGGGGTAATCTGCACCCTGGTAGTTTTGTCAGATGTGGACTGCAATCCTGCCGCGGTGGAGGGAGCCGTTGACGGTGTTAACGAGAGGGCCGACACCTCGACTAGCTTGGATTTCTTCCATGGCGCCGTCAGCGCCGTCTCCGTCGACGATTCGCCCGTGGACGGAGCTTCTGTCGTCAACGATGACCTGACCGAGGACGGGGTAGTCGACGGCACCTTTGTCGTGGGCGACGATTTCGACGTCGATGATGTCGTCGTCGATGCACACATCGACGGCGAGCCCGGTATCGGAGCCTTCGTCGACACCGCCGTTGAAACCGGCGTCTTCGGCGTCGACTCCTTCGTCGACGGCTTCGTGTTCGAGCCTCCCGTCGACGTCTTTTTTGTCGACGGTGGGTTCTTCGGTAGCGATTTTGACGACGATGGGCTCGTTAACGCTGACGTCGTCGGCGGGTACTCCGTCGTCGACAAGGTCTTCGTCTTCGACGATGATTTCAGCAGAATGATAGAGGAAACAGGTCTACCTGAGGACGAGGATGTAGTCGTGGTTGCCGCCGCTGAGGGCGACGACGCCGACGTCGACACGGTGGTCGTGAGCGAGGTAGACCTCTGGGCATGTCTAGTGGTAGACGGAGCAGGCTTTTTGAAAGTTTGATCGTCTCGAACAGACACTGAAGATGTCGTAGATCTCGCCTCTGAAGACTTCTTGTGTGCCTTCTTAGGAGGAGTGTCTGTATGGCCAGGGGAATGTACCCTGGGCCTCTTTTTAGAGACTTTCGAGGACATGGAAACACTGCCTTCTGTAGATTCCAGAGTGTCTCTGTCCTTAAGCCTGTCGAGCCATGCGAGAAGACGAGCCTCTCTATCCTTCACAGTCTTTTTAGGGAAGGCTCTACACACCCTGCATTTGTCAGAGACGTGGTCAGGGTACAGGCAATACAAGCACAGATCGTGCTTATCATCCGCATGGATCCGTTTCTTTCCACATGAGGAGCAGGCCTTGAAAAGGGCTTTCTTCTGCGATTCCGACATGGAAGAAACCTTTTTCTGCGATTCCGACATGGAATAAGGCAGTGGAAGGGAAACACGTACTGTAAAAACAGTGCAGTGAAGTAGTCTATTGCAGATTTGAGATCGAAGAAGCACTTTCAGAGAAAGTTTGATGATTTCGAAGAAAACCTGAGGAGAGCTCAGGCTGGAGACTCCCTAGCACAACGTGCAGTAGAAAATCTGAGGGACTGAGGCTCCTCCCAGGAAGGTTCTAGAGGGAGGTCGGAGCTGATTGGCTAACTGTGAGAGTTTGGTCCTTTTTACATAAGGACGAAGAAAGGCTACTAAGGGGAGGCCCTTAGGCCTATTTTCTCTATGTATGTCTATAGGACATTACTTTTTTATGTACCGGAGGCTCCCGTCTCGGCGACGGGGAATGATTCAGGCATGTGAATCTATGAAAGACACCCAAATACTGGATAAAGAAAGTTTTTAGGAACACAGGCTCATTCAAATGAAAATCCGTACGCACTTTAGGTAGGAAAGAGGGGTTGGTGCGAAGCGCCACGCCGTCAGGTTTGAACTGTAGATAAGGTGGCTTGATAGTGAAAGCGTGAAGGTCGCTCACACGGCGAGATGAAGTCAAAGCCAAAAGCAGCGCAACCTTCCAGGTGAGGAACTTGATATCCGCCCTATGGATAGGTTCAAATGGTGACATCATAAGTTGAGATAGGACAACATTGAGGTGCCATGGTGGAGGAGGGCGCCGAACAGGTGGGAACTTTTGGAAGAGCCCTTTGAAAAACTGGCGTATGATTCTGGACGAACAGAGGGAGGAAGAGCCATTGTGTCGGAAGTGAGAGATTGCAGCTAGGAAAACTCTCAAGGTAGCATGTGAAAGTCCAGAATGAGCGAGACTTAAGAAGAACGGAAGAAGTTTCTCCGGAGTAGAATGGATTGGTTGGACATTTGTTGCCACGCACCAATGACAGAATCTCTTCCACTTGAGTTTGTAAGTTTTGATGGTAGACGGAGCCCTAGCATGAGCGAGGATGTCCCTGCTTTCCTGAGATATGTTTAAGTCTGCGAATTCAAGGTGCTCAGGTTCCATGCCGACAATTGTAGCGTGGAGGGATTCGGATGGCACACTTGGCCCCTGTCCATCGTCAAGAGGTCTGGACGAGGACGCAGAGGAATGGGCTCGCACTGGGACAGCAGAAGCAATTCCGAAAACCATGCCTGTCTGGGCCAACGCGGGCGATCAATAGGATGTGGCAGGGCTGCCTCCGCATCTTCCACAGCACCCGCGGTACTAACGGAATCGGCGGAAAAGCGTAAGCGAATAGATCGCACCAATCGATCAAAAGGGCATTCCCGCACGAACCGGGGTGGGGATGCCTACTTGCGTAGGACGGGCATTTTCGATTCTCTGGCGTTGCAAAGAGGTCTAGAGCTGGGCGGCCCCATCGGTGGAACACAAGATCCAGAGTCGGCTGGTGCAGTTCCCATTCGTGTGTCGATGATGTGGACCTGCTTAGAGAGTCCGCCAGGATGTTGGACATGCCCGGCAGATGGACAGCCGTCAAGGTGATCTGATGACGGAGAGCCCAATCCCAGATTGACTGGGCCAAGCGAGACAGACGTTGAGACTAGGTTCCTCCCTGTTTGTTCACGTAGTGCATGCTGGTGGTATTGTCCGTTTGGATAAGCACTGACTCCCCGTGAACTACAGGTAGGAATGACTTGAGCGCTAGGAAGATCGCCATCAACTCTAGCCTGTTGATATGCCACGTCCGCTGGGGTGGAGTCCACTTGCCTTTGATGGATAGGCCATGGAGATGAGCGCCCCAGCCCTCCAGAGAGGCACTCGTCGTGAGTGTGAGATCTGGTGAGTGAATGAGGAACAACGTCCCAGTCGCCAGGTTGGTTGGCTGCGCCCACCAATGTAAACTCTTTCTCATGCGGGCTGTGACAGCAACTAGGTCGTTGAAGGACCCGGAGACCTGACGTCACTGTACGTCCAGTTCCTCTTGAATGGGACGGGTCCGCAATCTGCAATTTGGGATCAGTGCGATACAAGATGATGCCATCCCAAAAAACGACTTTAACGTCCGAACAGAAACGGACTGTCTTATTCGAATGAGGGAGACCAGACGAAGGATCTTCTGTTGCCGTTCGTGCGAGACGAACGCTTTTGATAGTCTTGTGTCTAGGATAGCTCCCAAGAAGTTTCTGGTTTGCAGTGGCGCAAACTGTGACTTTTCGACGTTGATGGCCAACCCCAGGGACTGAAACACCTGCTGACAAAGACAAGTGTCCTGACATAGTTGATGGTGGGATTGAGATTTGAGGAGGCAATCGTCCAAGTATGGAAAGATTTGAACGCCTTGGAGACGCAGGTGAGCCACCACAGGAGCCAGTACCTTTGTGAACACACGAGGAGCTGATCGAAGTCCGTATGTCAAGACCTTGAACTGATAATGCGTTTGCCCCACCTTGAAACGCAGGTACTGGTGATCCTGTTGGAGAATCCGGACATGAAAGTACGCGTCTTGAAGGTCTATGGTGGTCATGAAATCCCCGCTGGAAAGAAGACGCAGAATTTCCAGTAGTGTCAGCATGTAGAAAGATTGGCTCTTGAGGAATTGGTTGAGAGCCCTCAAATCCAGAATGGGTCGCCAATCTCCCGTCTTCTTGAGTATGAGGAAGAATCAAGAGTAAAACCCCTCTCCTCTTTGAGGCACTGGGACCACTTTGACTGCACCTTTTTGAACAAGAAGACGGACTTGATGGTAAAGCTCCTTGAGGTGTGGAGGAGGCGGGCCAGATGGTGGAGTACGAGGAGGAATCTTGACGAACTCTAAGGTATGACCCTTTCGTACAATGTCTAAAACCCAGCGGTCCGAGGTGATGGAGGACCACTGAGAATAAAACAGAGAGATTCGACCTTTGGGGATGACAAAAGTCATTGGTGCTTAGGAGTGGATCCGCGAAAGGAGGACTTTCCCCTATAGGGTTTGGAGTACTGCTGACGATTGGACTGTTGCTGATTGGATGCGTAACGCTGGTTGCCCTGATTGTAGGAGCGGTACTGTGGTCCTCCTCGAAAAGTGGAAGAAGTGCTGCGTCCGCGCGCACCTCGAAAGGGCTGCTTCCGGAATTGCAACGTGCCCAATGACTTTGCGGTATCGGTGTCCTTCTTAATGGACTCCAGTGCTTCATCCATGAGAGACCCGAATAGCGATTCACCATCATACGGCATATCAAGGATCTTGGATTGGACTTCCTGCCGGATGGAGGTGGATTTTATCCAACCCTGGCGTTGGAGGGCAGCTGCACTTGCAAGCAGACGGAAACCTGTACCAGCAATATCGACTGCACAGTGGATCATTTCTTCCGATGCTCTCTTCCCATCCTGAAGAATTTGCTGAGAGTCCGCCTTGGAAGCATCAGGGATTAGATCCACTAATGCAGATATGTCCGACCACATCTGCCGGTCATAGCGTCCCAAAATGGCTAAGGCATAGGCTGCTCGAACAGAAGTGGAAGCCATGGTAGAAAACCTGCGGCCAATAGCGTCTAGGCGCCGACCCTCTCTATCGGGAGGCGCAGTGATTGGAGACGCAGGGTTCCAGGCTCTACGCTGTGCAGCTTGAGTTACTACTGAGTCCGGCTTAGGGTGAGAGATCAAGCATGCCGGAGAACCGGTTGGGGCCTTGTATTTCTTCTCAAGGCGCGGTACTTGAGCAGGTAACGTGTTTGGAGCCTGCCTGAGTTTAATTCCTTCCTTCCAAATAAAATCGATTATTGGACTCGTGTGGACCTGTTTGTAAGGCTTATTCTTCAAATCGTAGAGGAAACAGTCCTCCTCACGTAGCGTTCTAGGTAACTTGAAATGCTTTATCCATTAGTAGATGAAAACTTGCGATATCTACTGGAGGTGAATCACCAGAGTCTCCTGGCTGAGGAGAGGGCGTCTGCATTCGGTATTCGTCCCACTCCGCCATACCGGGTTCGCCTGCATCCTCGTCCGAATCCTCAGGGACCTCTCCGTCCTCTCGTTCTGGAACCGCCTCATCATCCGCATCCTGCGGATACACAGTCGTATGAATTCTTATGGACGTCTGAACCTGGGGTGAAGTTGTGGGCGGCAAAGTCGGTGGAAGAGACGGTGGAGGCAGTGCAACTGCAGCAGGAGATTGCACAGGAGAACCTTGCGGCGTTGCTGGGAAATGGCGGTTGTAGTCATCCAGCATATGCTGGAGATTGGAGATCAAGCACAATGGTAACATAGCCATAGGGACTTGGACAAACTGTTCCTCAGGTTGAGACTCTTGGTCTCCGCCATCTTCGTCCGTGCCAGACTCCTGACATTTGATGATCAAATCAGAGGGACTATGGGCTGCCCCAAAAGTGTCACATTCATTCTCAGAATCAGTGTCAGGCTCAGAGGTAGTGGCAAACATTGGAGAAGGTGGTTGCAGCTCTGGAGCAGATAAATGGTGGCACGGAGCCCTACTGCGACGTTGGGAACGGTCAGCAGTGCCAGAGGATCCTGAAGTCTTCAAAGGCACTAAAGGCGACGAGGCAAAGGAAGCTGGTGCCACCGTCGACGGCGCTGTCGACGCTATTGTCAACGGTGTTGATTTGGCTGTCGATGAAGACAATTTGGAAGAATCCATCGTCGACGGTGTGGCCGTCGACGGAGTCGCCGTCAGAGTTACCGTCGACGGGCGATCCATCGTAGACGTAGTCGTCGACAGTACAGTCGTCGACGTAGGCAGAACCTCCGTAGACGGAGCCCTCGTCGACGGGACTTTGGTCGACGGAATCTTAGTCGACGACGAAGATTTCTTAGTGGCTTTCGAGAGACGAGACGAGAAGAGACAGGCTGAGAAGGCAAAGAAACTCTCGTCGACGTGAAGGCTGATGACGAGACCGTCGTCGACGAAGCAAAAGCTGATGTCGTCGTCAGCATCGTCGTCGACGATGAAGACACTGCGGATCTCGTTGTCGGCACGCTCGTAGACGCACCCGTCGACGACGGAGCCCTAAGAGGCGTGGAAACACTCCTAGAGGCAGCAGAAGACGCCTGAGAGCCAGGTCTTGTGGGCGCAGCGGTAGTAGGAGTGGTAGGAGACACCACAGAGGCCAGAGGCAGGGCCAGTTTCTTCTTTTTGAGGAAAGGAGAAGGAATATCCTGCACACTACCACGCTTAGAGGCTGCTGTAGAAGGACCAGATTGAAAACTTTCTGCATCTGACAGAGCAGAATCCTTTTCTTTTAGACGTTGGAGTCAAATGAGAAGTCGGCCTTCGCTGTCCTTCAGAGTCTTTGTAGAAAAAGTTCTACAGAACTTGCAGCTGCCAACTTCATGCTCAGGGTAAATACACTTCTAGTGGGGGTCCTTATCAAAAAGACGCAGCTTCCCACAAGAAGAGAAAGGTCTGAATAAAGACTTCTTGCTTGACATGTTGAGAAGACTTGATCTAGAAGATTTGAGGCAAAGAACTGAGCAGAGCTCAGGGAAACTCCCTTCACACGACGTGCGGTAGAAAATCTGAGGACTGGAGCTTCTGAGAAGGTTCTAGAGGGTGCTTGCGCCTGATTGGCTGTAGTTTGGACTAACATAATGACACTAATGTGTTACAAGTGTTTTTTTCTCTTTACCAGGCATTCCTATGTAGGAATTGTTTTGGAGGTTTTTCAGTTGTATTTACCTCTTCTTTTATTATGTATTATGTTTTCACATATATATATATTTAGCATTATTGCGATTTTATGTACCGTTGGACTCCCACTTCGACGACGGGGAATATTCAAGCATGTGAATCTATGAAAGTCACCCCTAATACTGGAGAATCAAGAAAGCCACTTATCGTGGAATATACTTTAAAGAATAAGGGCCAGATGTAGGTAACTCATTTTTACCGATTCTAAAATACCGATTTTTACCGAATCGGTATTTTAGAAAAGAGAAATGAGATGTAGGTAAAAAAAAATCGGTAAAAAATACTGATTCGGCAAATACCGAATCGGAAATTCACATGCAATCCTATGGGCCCGGTTGCCCATAGGAATGAATTGAATTTACCGAATCGGTATTTACCGAATCTGTATTTACCGAATCGGTAAATACCGAGTCGGGGATACAAAATATCAGGCAGTTGAAGTATCAACCAATCACGAGCCTCCACCCCGCCCCTCAGCCAACCAACAGAGCAATCCACCAATCCTGTGCATCCACCCCACCCCACAACCAGGAAGTGGCCACACCCATGCAGGTGCAGAGTATCTGATCACACAGGAAAGCAGTTACACAGAGACAGGCTGTTGTGAAGCTGAGCTCTGCAGGACAAACAAATGGATCCCCAAGACTCCCAGAGGGAAGGTGCAGAGAGGAAGAGGAAGATGAAGTTCAGCACTGGTGAACTTCAGGTGCTGGTGGAGGAGGTTGTCAAGCATTACCCAAAAATCTTTGGAAAACAGTCCCTGCAGGTACCAGAGGCTGTCAAGAGGAACCCCTGGCTAGGGATCCAGACCAAAGTAAACGCAATAGGAGTGACAACCAGGGAAGTGGACGATCTCAAGAAGAGATGCTATGATCTAAGGATCATAACCAAGAAGAAATTGGCTGCAAGAAGTAAGGAGGCCAATGCTACAGGTGGTGGGAAGAACAGGGCACCTGCTCTCACGGATCTGGAAGAGCTTGTGGAGTCCACACTGGAGCCAGACTGCGTTGTGGGGATTGGTGATGCAGGCAGTTCAGCCCGAGCTGCATCAAAGAAAGGTAAGGGACATGTCCATCATCCCTCACCCCTTGCCTGTGTCCCTCCCCCAATGTGGCTGGACTTCAGTATTCACCTGCAATGCATTATGGGAGTGGTAGTCATAAGAATACCCATCAGAGCTGTCAACATGAAATAATGTCAGGCATGCCACACAATACAATTAGAGACATGGGAGGAGCAGGAAATAGTGATATTATAATGTGATTTATTAGTGAATTACATGGTGAAAGCACCACTAAGACACTGTCCATATCTGTCCACAGGAGAGACATCACGCAAGTCAATGCAGGAGAGGGAGAAGACACATCCCCAAAGGGATAGGAGCGAGCAAGAAGGCAGGGATGCAGGGCCCAGCACTGCAACACCTACAGCACCCTGCACACAAGCAGCTGCCACACCAGAGGCAGACACCATGCAAATTGAAGCATCTCCTGTGCTCCTTGACTCACCACAACATGAGTCACAACAACTTGACACACCAGCAGACATAGAGGTGTCAGATATCTGCATGCCCAGGAGGCATGACGTTCCCCCGCAAAGGATCCTACAAACATCCTCCAATGAGGAAAGGGAGGGTGAGGAGTCAAGAGAGTCAATGGCAGGAAATGCACCAGGTCTTACGTCCACTCCTGTCAGCCGATCTGGAGGAACAAGAAGTCGTAGGGTCCGGGAGGCAAGCGTGAGTGGCTGTGATGAGGGTGTCTTCCGTGGCCTTGAGACCACAATGGTCAAGGTGCAGCGCCTGCCCGCAAAAGCTATTAGTGCAGTGCACAGACAAGTGCGCCATTTGAACACAAATTTTGTTAACATGAACAAGGTAATTACATCAATGGCAGACAGCATGAGGGACATGGCCGATGGAATCAGGGACATGTCACAGTGTGTGATGTCACTCTGTGAGGAACTACATGAGGACCGTGCACAAAGGCGCAGGGAGAGCCATCGCATGCAATAGCAGACAAGGGGCAGGCACCGTCTTGCAACTGCGACTTCACTTCTGTGTCGCCGTTCAGTTGAGATGCAGGAGGGGCTGGTGCACTGCTGTACTGATCTCATGAGGGGGATGGGGAGAGTCACTACAGCAATGGAAGTGCTGCTGACAAACCTGTCAGTCACCACAGGAGCAGAAGGTGTAGGGGACACAGATAACACTAGTAGCAGGAGCAGCACCCCTGTCCCTGAAATACGGAGGAGCAGCAGACGCCAGAGTGCCGGCGCTGGCACAGCAGACTTGGAACTAAGCCAACCTCACGCATCACGCAGTGCTGTTCATGGGCGCAAGCAGTGAGTCTGCCAAATTCAGTTGGACATGTGAGGGTGAGGTAACCCCCGTCCACCCAGTATTGCTAAGCCAACTAGTATGTTACAATTGTGTCTTTAGACATTTAACGTAGTGCCAAATAAACTACGTGTATTGCAGTACAACATGTGCTTTGTCTCTATACTTACTCAAAAGTAGTTGTGTATGATCTCTGCCCGTCTCTGTCTTCCGTCTGTGGGTGTTGGTACTCCTACTGTGTTGGCTGCAAGTAGTGCCTGCTCATCGTCATGGTCTTCATAGTCCTCCAATTCCACCTCTGTGCCCTTCTTAGTTGCGAGGTTGTGCAACATTGCACAGGTTGCAATGATCTTACAGCCTGTTACTGGTGAGTACTGCTGTGCGCCCCCACTTTTGTGGAGGCAGCGGAACCGGCTCTTCAGGAGCCCAAAGGTGCGCTCCATGATGTTCCGGGTGGATTTATGTACCACATTGTATCGTCTCTGGCTGGGGGTTGTGGGGTTGAGGTAGGGTGTCAGGACGAAGGAACGGAGTGCATATGCACTATCCCCTAATGTGAAAGAAAAAATACATTACTCACAGGCACACATTGACATACTTCTGCATCATCTATCAAGGGAGTGTCACCCACTAATTTACCTAGCAGGTATCCTTCCCCGAATTCACCCGCTGTCAGGCGGGTGTAGATTCCACTGTTTTGGAATATGTAGGAGTCGTGGGTGCTTCCTGGGTACCTGGCCACTATATCTGTAATAATGTACTTGGCATCACAGATTGCTTGTACATTAATTGTGCGTGATGACTTCCTGTTCCTGTATATGTGGTCAGTGGCAGCTGGGGGGCAAATGGGGATGTGGGTCCCATCAATGCAGCCAATCACGTGTGGGAATTTTGCCATGAGGTAAAAGTCAGTCTTGGTCCTGAGTAAGTCCGCATCAGTGTCTGGGAAGTGTATGTAATGCTCCATTCTTTGCATCATGGCATCCAGGAACTTTCGGAAAAAACGCGACAGGCAGCTCTGGGACACCCCACCTACCGCAACAACAACACTCTGGTAGCTCCCAGATGCAAGCAGGTGTATGCTACAGAGCACCTGCACATGGGGTGGGATGGCGTGGGCCCTTCGTTTTGGGTGGTCCAGGAGTGGGTGCAGGTCCCTGATCAGGTTCATGATGGTCTGGGGGTGCAGTCTGTATCTTTGCAGTATGTCTGGCTCTGTCAATTGGAAGAGTGTTATCCTCTGCCTGCAGACCTTCTCCTCCCTTCTCCATTCCCTCTCACCTGCTGCCTGTAGCCGTAGCCATCTTGCTATGACATAGAGAGCCGCCATTGTGGTTCCAGTGTAGCATTTTGGGGCCCTTTTTTATAGGCTGCACCTGGTTACCACCTGCTTTCAATCCATGTTAAATACAGATTCCTGAATACCGAATTTTCCGTAAATTCGGTAATTTATGGGTGACCTACATCTCGATGGTGTTGTTTTTTCCATTTCTTAATTTCTGAATCGCGAATTTTACCGATTCGGTACATTTACCGACTCGGTATAATTTCCGATTTGGAAATTTTACCTATTCGGAACATTTACCGACTCGGTATATTTTCCGAATTGGTAAAATTTCCGATTCGGTAATTTTACCGGTTCGGTAATATTTCCGAGCCGGTAATCTACCGATTCGGAATTTTTACCGATTCTGTATATTTTGGGCGACCTACATCTCAATGTCCAAATACCGGTCGGTAAATGCCGAAATTACCGATTTTCGGCCGTTACCGACCGGTATTTGGCTACCTACATCTGGCCCCAAGACTTCTCTGAAAAAAATGCTGCAGAATAGCTGACCCATAATTTCTCTATAACCCTGGCAGACTGGAACTATAGGTCATGAAAAATCGTGTAAAGAAATACAAGGTTATCTAAACAACCACAAACCCCTACTTCAAGCAGAAACACCACACTGGTTGTTACCATATAAAATACATATTCCAACTCAGCCAGGTATAAACACTTATTTCCGGACATGTCATAAAGAAAGAATTCAACCAAAACATTCAAAGACATGTCTAGGTGGCTTTGCACACCGACCAGCTCTAAATCAGAATCAGCATGTTCATCAAATAAATGTACACCATCAAGTGCATATTTTTCAGGCTATCCTGTACAGGCTCTGAAAATCCAGAAGGACACAGTCATGCATATCTGCTCAGTGCAGCTGACTGAGCCATAGCTCTATCCACAGAATTGATGGTGTCCATAACATACTTTATGGTGAACAGAGTCCCATAAAGCATGAGAAAATTAGCCCAAAACACATGGCGTGTTTAACAACCTCAATGCTGTAATTACAGCTGACAATATATTCCTCCCACAATGTTTTCGCTATCTGTAATCTTTATTTGGTGGAACCAAGGGAAGGACACTAGGGTCTGCTGAGGCTGTAGCAGCCTGAACCACAAGCTCTTTTGTGGTGGAATGTCGCAAGAGACAAATTGGGACCCCAATCAATCAATCAATTAATCAATCAATCAATTTGTAGAGCTCGCTGCTCACCCGCTAGGATCTCAAGGCGCTGGGAGGGGGGTGCTGCTACTGCTCGAAGAGCCAGGTCTTGAGTTGCTTCCTGAAGGAGAGATGGTCATGGGTCAGCCGTAGGTGGGTGGGGAGGGAGTTCCAAGTCTTGGCCGCTAGGTAAGATAAGGATCTTCCCCCGGTGGTGGTTCTGCGAATCCGTGGGACAGTGGCGAAGGCGATGCTGGTGGATCGGAGCTGGCGGGTGGGTGTGTAGATCGTGAGGCGGTTGTAGAGGTATTTGGGGCCCATGTCATGGAGGGCTTTGTGTGCGTGGGTGAGGAGCCTGAACGTGATCCTCTTGCTGACGGGGAGCCAGTGCAGGTCTCTTAGATGGGCGGAGATGTGGCTGTGGCGGGGGATGTCTAGGATGAGTCGTGCAGTGGCGTTCTGTATGCGCTGGAGTCTTTTCTGTAGTTTGGCTGTGGTTTCTGCAGAGTGGGCGTTCCCGTAGTCCAGTCGGCTGATGACGAGGGCCTGGGTGACCGTTTTTCTGGTTTCGGTGGGGATCCACCGGAAGATTTTTCGGAGCATGCACAGGGTGTTGAAGCAGGATGATGAGACGGCGTTGACTTGCTTGGTCATCGTGAGGGAGGAGTCCAGGATGAAGCCCAGGTTGCGTGCATGGTCAGTGGGCTTGGGGACGGTGCTCGGAGCAGGGGGCCACCAGGAGTCGTCCCAGGCGGAGGGGGATGGCCCGAAGATGAGGACTTCCGTCTTGTCCGAGTTCAGCTTCAGACGGCTGAGCTTCATCAATTCCTCTACGTCTTTCATTCCTTCCTGGAGGCTGGCTCTGGTGGTGGCGGGGTCGTTGGTGAGGGAGAGGATCAGCTGGGTGTCGTCAGCGTAGGAGATGATGTTGAGGTTGTGTTGGCGTGCGATGGCTGCGAGGGGGCTCATGCAGACCTTGAAGAGGGTGGGGCTGAGCGAGAAGCCTTGAGGAACGCCACAGATGATCTTGGTGGCTGCTGAGTGGAAGGGAGGAAGGCGGACTCGCTGGGATCTGTCGGCGAGGAAGGAGGTGATCCATTCCAGGGCTTTTCCCTGGATGCCGGCGTGATGTTAGGATGCGGTGGCAGACAGTGTGGAAGGCGGCTGAGGTCGAGGAGGATGAGGGCAGCCGTTTCCCCGTTGTCGAGCATGGACCTGATGTCGTCGCTAGCTGCGATGAGGGCGCTCTCTGTGCTGTGGTTTGGTCGGAAACCTGACTGTGATGGTTCGAGGGTGTCGTTTGTCTCAAGGAGGGTGGTTAGTTGTTTGTTGACAATCATCTCGATGACTTTGGCAGGGAACGGGAGGAGCGAGATGGGGCGGAAGTTCTTGAGGTCTGTGGGGTCTGCGGTGGGCTTCTTCAGGAGGGCGCTGATCTCTGCATGTTTCCAGCTTTCTGGGAAGGTGGCGGATGCGAAGGAGGAGTTAATGATGTTCCGGAGTTGGGGTGCGATGATGGAGTCGGCTTTGTTGTAGATGTGGTGTGGACAGGGGTCGGCTGGGGAGCCAGAGTGGATGGTTTTCATCACGTGGGTGCTGTCTTTAGTGCTGACGGGGGTCCAGGTGCGGAGGGTGGTGGTAGGGGGTGTTGGTTCAGTGGATGGGGGCGTGGTGTGGGCGCCGAAGCTGTTGTGTATGTCGGCGATCTTGCAGTGGAAGAATGAGGGGAGTGAGTCGCAGAGGTCTTGCGAGGGTGTGATGTCGTTGTTGCTGGCTCATGGGTTGGAGAGTTCTGTAACAATGCGGAAGAGTTCCTTGCTGTTGTGGGTGTTGTTATCCAGCCGTTCCTTGAATGCCGTCTTTTTGGTGGTGCGGATCAGCTGGTGGTGTTTGCGGGTGGCGTTCTTGAGGGCTGTCATGTTTTCTGCTGATTGGTTGTTGCGCCAGGCTTTCTCGAGGGTACGGCAGGATTTCTTGGAGATTTTGAGGTCGTTGGTAAACCATGAGGCTTTGTTGCTGCCTGGTCTGCTGGGGGCATTCTTCATTGGTTCAAAGGCATCGGCGCAGTTGGTGAGCCATTGTGTGAGGTTGCGGGCTGCTTCGTTGGAGTCCGTTGTGTTGCTGGAGGGGTTCTGGCTCAGGGGCAGGTCGATGCCTATGGCCCGGAGCTCTTGTGTCAGGTTTCGCCAAAACTCCTAACAAAAGGTCAAACAGAGACTTATTATAAGGGAGTAAAGGCTCCACTCCTGTCTCACCTTGATAAAGAACATCCACCAAGGGGTCTGTAGACAATTCCACTGAAGGAAGCTGCCCTCCTAAATACCTCAGCAAAAGAAAAACTTTCCTCTGCCATAACAGGTGTGAAATTACATCTGAAACTGGATAGGACTCCAGTCCACTAGCTTTCCCCAGTCCAATTTTCCAAAGGAGGCTGGATAGAATTGCTTAATGGGTTTTGACACCCTATATTCCCTCCTTCACCAGCCAAACTGTGCATTCTCATAGGAAAAACAGGAACAGGTGGAATTAGGCCCAACAGAGGGTTGCTCAAAGCAGAAGGCTTCATTGGTGCTGCATGCAGTTCAGCACTGTTACAGTCAACGCCGAAAAGAGAAATAGGATTGGTGTTGATTGGCGCCACAGAGGTCATAGGCTGACTCGATCCCAACGCCGAAGGTGTGAACCACTAAGGTGTGTGCACCCGCACAAATCCAATAATGGATTTAGAGGGCCCAACTGTCACCAAGGGCAAACCCACTGATGAGAATCCAGACAGGACTACTCCTACCTCCTTGGGGGAAGAAAGCACACCAGAGGGAGACAGAAGCCCAAAAATCTTATGCAGGGAAAAATAATATTCCCCAATTTGGGCTAGAGTTGCTGCCAGCTCCAGGATATTTATGGAGGTGTGGGGGTGGACTCTTGTGAATGCTCTGCAACCGAAGGTTGGGAGACGACGTCAGAGAAGGACTTATTTACCGACCATGTGCGCTTCCGAGCCTCCCGCGACGTTCCCTCATTCGAACAGCTCCTCAACCAGTCTTTGGACTTCAGCGAGGACTAACGACACAAATAAACGCACCGCCAGAAGTTTCATTCTCTCTCAATGCCTTCAGCCGAAGATGCAGGCAAAACCTGCACTTCCCAGAGTCATGGTGTTCTTTAAGGCATCACAAAGAAACAGTATGCAGATCCGTGACAGACATTTGTCTGTCACAAGATCCACAGACTTTAAGCCTGGATGACAATGCAAAAAAGCACACTGTTCGTTGACAAAGCTTCAAGATGTGCCTGAAAAACTGCCCCCCAACTATTCTGGATCTGTATTGCAAGTGCGGAAAAGAAGGAACTGACGTTAGCACGTGGGGGATGGAGTTATATAGACTTCTTCAACGTCACATGCATTGGACGATGCCAATACAGAATCACATGACGCCTTCTACCGAGGCACAGACCATGGGAATAAAATTCCGGATCCAGTCTTGCACCTGAGGAAAATTCTAAAGCAAGGAATCTGCGGCTAGATGTCTCTATCAGATGGTAAGTGCACTTAAGATTTTTTATGGTTTCGGATAGGTCAATTGGAGAATGAGATGGAAAATCTCCCAAAGGGTTTGAGTATTTTTGGTGGAAAGAGCATGGGGTTGTGTAGTTTCTTTTGAACTTTTCTTTTATTAACTGAATTTTGTTGGTGGAATGGCTTAGAAATTTGTTACACAATTCCTTGGTGACAGCTGGATGTGATTTGACGTCAAGACTGAATTATAGATGTGATCTGACAGCGATTGGGTGACGTTTGTTAGGGTAGTTATTTGCTCCTCTATGTATGTAGATTTAGCTTTGGAGATGGCAAGTTTGTATTATTTTCTGAGTTTTTTGTTTGAAAGTATTAGCAGAGATTTTCACCTTCTCCATTCACATTTGAGTTTTTTGAGATTGCTGTGATACATTTGAAGATTCAGGGTTGGCTAGTTGTTATTGTTCTGTGTTTTTTAAATGTACAGGGGCAATTTTGTCAACTATTTGGGTAACATTTTCTTCTTATCCTTTGGGGGCCATTTCAACATTTTGTGAAATATTACCGAGACCTGGTGCAGCTGAAACGTGGCTTTGGAAAGCAAATTGTGTACACATCCTCAGGGATGAAAAATGTCTTTTTGTTGTGGGATAGGAAATAGCGAAGATTAGAGCAATAGAAGATATAGAAGGAAACAACAAAATGGCCAGTCCATGGGTGCAAGGCAGTTTACAGGTTTGGTGTCAGCAAAGATATGGTAAAGGTTTTTACCTTTTGTGCAAGTTGATGATGGCATGAATTATCTGAGGTTATGTAGGTTAGCTTGGTTGTTGACAGCGGAGACGTGTCTGCAGGTAGGATTTCCTCAATCTTTGTTAAAGCCACCAAAAAAGACATTGTGAGTAGAAACCATATAATTCTTCGTTATGATTTCAGTTAGTTGGTGCAAAAATGTGGAATGGTAACTAGGTGGGTGATAGATCTTGCATACTTAGGTGGGACCTGTGGTTTATTGGCTTGTGGCTTATTTGAAACTTTCAAAATTGTTGTAAGTGGGTATACAACTGGAAGTGTTCCTTGTAATGAGTGTAATGCCACAAGAAACTTTGTGTTTTTGGCCGGCCTTCAACATTTTGCAGTTTTGGGGTTGTTAGACCTGACATCATTGGCTTGAGTCTCTCCTCCATTTTTTCTGTTTGCCTCCACTGTTTTACGATGTTTTGCTGGTATATGCTTTGGGCACTGTGCCACTGCTGATCAGTGCCACAGCGCAAGTGCTCCCTATGTTAAATTGATGTATCGATTATATTCCATGTTTGGCTTATTTGGTTTACTGTCAGTCCCTAGTCTAGTGCACCAGGAGTGCCGGGGCTTGTAAATACAAATGCTGCTCGTGGGCTTGCAGCACGTGTTGTGCCACCCACAAGAGCGGCCTCGTAAAAGAATGTCTACGGGTCGGTCATTGCGAGACCTACGTGCAGTTTGGTACTGTCACGCGGGCTGCGCGAGTATACCTACTTGCCAGTCCCTCCAACCTTCCCTTAACTTCATGTTAGTCACCCCTATGGTAGGCCCATGGGCAGGGTGCGTTGTAAGTATAAGGTAGGACACCCCTGACCAAGTTGGCATGTCCTAATAGTGAACTACAGCCATCTTCATTCTTCACTATTGCGAGGTAACCTGCTCTCCGGTAGTTAGAATGGGCCGCCGGGATTATTAATGCTATGATCCTAGATGGCTCGGGGAGCATGGTGCAATGTCGAGTTTGGTATCCGTTGGTGTGGATGGTTTTTGGACTCTGGGTTTGAAAATAGCACTTTTAGAAAGTGTCTATTTTCTTGTCTAACCATTTCTGGTTTCTGCTGGTCTTGCGTGTGTGTGACAGGAGCTGGGTGGCTCCAGAGGTCTGATTGAGTCAGTGTGGGATGAGTGGGACAATTGCGTTGAGAGTAGGGGGAGAGCAGTTGCTGATAGCCTGCCCTGCCTGATACAATGCTGGCTCCACCTCCTGCCAAGCAGCTGATGGCTCTGTGCCTGCCATGGACGATCCTAGCCCCACCTCCTGCCAGGAGGCCGATAGCCCTGCTCCTGCCAGTGACAATGCTGGCTCCACCTCCTGCTGGGCGTCTGAGGACCCAGCCCTGCTCAGTGAATAGGCCAGGTGCTTCTGCCTTGCTCCACCCACAGCAGACCCAGGATGTTGGGAAATTCCCCTGCATGGACAAAGGGATCAAAGCCGAAAAGGGGTATAAGAGAAGGTCCCCTGAACCAAGAAATCAGATCACTTCTGACAAGGAACCTTGAAACCAAGGACAAGAAGCCTGCTGATCCAAGGACTTGCCTACCCCTTCTGCCAGTGTGCTGTTTGCTGGGGGAATCCTGCAGTGCTTCTTTATTTTTGCCAAGTAACCAGGAGAGAGGAACTGTGTGTGTACTCTCACGCTTGCTAAGAAAATCTCCAAGGACTGGAAGAGTGCCAGTCTCCTGTTGAAGTCACAGGGCTAAAGGACTTCATCTGCTACAAGTGCTATTTGCTGGAACCTGTGAATCCAGCACCTCTGAAACCAGCAATCTCGACGCCGACGGACGTCGCCGAATCCAGCTCGACACCGTGAGTGACGGCTCAAGTGTCCCGCTTCCTCGACGCTGGCCGCCGGGCCTGATCGACGCCAGCAGCAGCGCCAGTGAGTAGTGAGTTCGGCTTCAGCTCCAAGGGACCTCGTGTCTGCACCGCTGCTGATCGCATCGACTTCGTGCTAGCATTTAACCGCGAGGATTATAATGCACTTAAGAGTATATGGTATGCGTTATCATGGAACAGCTATTAGGACTTGGTTCCGCAAGCTGCAAACGGGCTCAGCTCATGCCAGAGCACCATTTCACATGATTCCAAGCACTCTGCCTTCAGGATAGTCAAGGCCTGCCATAGGAGTGACTGATAGGAATCTGTGTGTCCATTTTTAGGGTTAGATATAGGTATACTATATGTAAAGCAAAGGGTGATTACACCACCCTGCCCCAGCTGTCGTGCAGCCAGTTGTGTCAGATTTAGATGGCCATCCAGGGGTGGCATAATACATGCTTCAGCCCCTGGTAGGCCCTGGGTACACCTATGCCCTGAGTGACAGGGTCTGATAAGGTGGTCCAGTACCAATTGGAAATGTACCTAGGGTACATGGAATCCATTTTAGAGAGAGGGCAGTAGGCCTGGGGTCCTGATTGGCAGGGCCCCAGGTCAACTAAGTCGGAAAACCAGCAAAACACCAGGCAAAAAGTTGGGGGCAACCATAGTCAGGTATCCACCTTCCTACACTGTGTTGTTGGGGGTCCGTGTGACTCCGGGCTCGACGTAGCGCTCCTTGCGGTCGACTCCGAACCTTTGGATTAACTTTGCCTCGACGTCGTGTAGCTCCCGTGTGGGTTACATTGTTGCCAAGAACTGTGTTTCCAGGAAGAAGAGTTGCTTTGATACGAAAGACTTTGTGCTAAAGAAGAAACTACCTTTGAACTATTTTCCCCTTCCAAGAGTATTTATTAAGATTGTGTACATTTTTGTTGTTATTTGGTCTTGTGCTAAGCCTTATATAAAAATCCTTATTTTTAGAATACTACTGTGTCGTGTCCATTTGTAGTGTATTCACGTTATTACTGTATGTGGTCATAAATGCTTAACACACAGCCTCTGAGATAAGCCTGTCTGCTCCGCCAAGCTACCAAGGGGGTGAGCAGGGGTTATCAAAGGGTGTGATCCCCTCGCCCTGACTAGAAAAGGAGTGTCCCTATTTGTCAGAAGTGCATACCTCTGCCAACTAGAGACAGCCGGCTCTAACATTGGATGCAGCAGTGAGGATTTTGAACCTTGCATTTATGACCCATGTGCAGTGATTAGTGTACGCTACATAGTGAAAGCAGACCATAGCGCAGTCACAATCTACTTGGAAGGATCCTATTTTTTGTTCTCCGCTTTTCTGAAGCTTGATTTTTTTTTAACACTGCCAGTTTTGACCATGAGTGACACCGGAGTCACTACCCCTGTTGTTGTTGTGGAGGAATTCGACAGAGCGAAGATAAACGACTACGGCTTGAAGGAGCTGAAATCCTTTTGCAAGCAGCTGAAAGTGCCTACCAAAGGCATCTAAAGAAAAGAGCAATATCTCAAAGCTTTGGAGGCCTGGTTGGAGTCCAGAGATCCCTCTGATGTGGTGGTGGTACCGCCAGGGGAAGGGGATGAGGAGGCGCCAGTGAATGGGCCTGTGTCCTCTCCCGGAAGCAGTGTTTCCTCCAAAGGTCTTTCCCCTGAAGAAAGAGAAGAAAGGGCGAAGAAGCGAGAATACAACATGGAAATGGCAAGGCTAAAGATAAATGGGCAGTTGGAGTTAGAAAATGCAAGAGGTAGAAGAGAAGCTGATTTGGAGACCAAAAGGTTGGATTTTGAAAGAGAGAAGTTAGCTTTGGAGCGTGATACCAAGTTGAGGGAATTGGAGATCCAAGCTAAGAAGTTAGAGTTGAATCCCTCTGGTGGCAGCATCCCATCTGGGCCTGCAGAAAGTAGGTTTTATTTTCCCAAAGATGTCATCAAAGATTATCATAGGAATGAAGATATTGGTCAGTGGTTTAAAGCGTATGAGTTAGCATTGTTGGCCCACCGGGTCCCTGAAAAGGATGGGGGAGCGGGGTTGTGGGGCCGCTTTGTGAATGAGGGGAGAGATACCCTGTTAGACATGCCTGTTGAGGATAGGATGTCGTATGCTCATATGAAAGATGCTTTAATGTTGCGGTATGGCCTAATCCCCGAGAAGTACAGACAAGCTTTTAGAGAATGTAAGAAGTTGCCTGGTACGACGTGGGTTGAGTATGTGTCTTATTTTTGCAGAGCCATGGATGGTTGGGTGAAGGGCAGCAAAGTGGAAAGTTATGAAGCTCTTTATGATTTGTTTGCTTGGGAGCATTTGTCTAATAACTGTTTTTCCAGAGCTGCGCCAGCACCTTATTGATAGCAAGATATCTAACCCTAGAAAACTTGCTGAGGAGGCGGACCGCTGGGTCAGTACAAGGGTCCACAAGGGTCCAGTGGGAGACTCAGCCAAGGATGGGCAGGGTCCCCAGCAGAAGAGTGGGGGGGACAAGGGTAAACAAGGGTAAACAGAAGGAGTCCCAGAAAGGGCCCCAAAGTAATCCCCAAGGGAACCAAGGGAAAGGTTCCCAGCCTCCCCCTGAGAAGAAGCCAGGGGCCCGACGGATAAACCTGCTACGTTTGCGGGCAGGTGGGACACCGGTATTATGACCCCCAGTGTCCCATGAAGAATTCGAATGCACTGCCGCGTGCACCCCCCCCCCCCCGTCAGTTGGCGAGTGTAGCCCTGGGAGGGGAGGAGATGGTTGTCCCTGGTGGGAGGGGTCCCGCAGAAATGTCCCTGGTCTCGCTAGGAGACATGCAAATGGTCCCTCCACCCCCTCTGCCTAGTAACATTAGTAAATATAGGCAGTGGGTGACCATTAATGGCCATAGAGTGGAAGCTCTCAGAGACACCGGAGCGAGTGTGACAGCTGTCAAGTGTCACTTGGTGTCCAGAGAGCAGGTGGTTCCCCACGCATTCTACCCTGTGATAGCTGCTGACAACTCCCAGAAAGAGTGTGAGGTAGCTCAGGTTTCCTTTGAATGGGGGGGAGTTTCAGGTACTCTTCAGGTTGCTGTGAGGCCCGCCATGCCTGTCGATTGTCTCCTGGGCAATGATTTGGAAGACTCCCCTTGGGCTAAGGTGGAGAGGGAGACACATTTGAGGATGTTGGGTGTGCCAGAGTGGGTGTGTGCAACCACTCGATCGATGACAGCGAGTAAGGGTGTTGATGGGGTCACGGAGCCAGAAAGTACGGCCCAGGACCCAGCTGTAAAGAGAAGAGGCAGGAGGCGCGGGAAACTGGCCCCCGTAGTTCCCGTGGTTCAGGAGGAGGTAGACCCTGGGGGGGATGCCCTGGAGCCCACAGGGGAACAAATTGCCGAACTGGGAGACCTGCCCGAGCTGACCCATTGGCAGCAGGACGGTGGTCCCTCCAGGGAGGAATTCTGTGCCGAACAGAAAGTGTGCCCTTCTCTTGTGGGTATGAGGCAGCAGGCCTCAGCCCAATCCTCAGGTGATCAGTCAGGGTCACATTTTGTGTACTGGGAGAACGACCTCCTGTATAGCGAGCCTAAGGCTGCTGAGCCTGGGTCAGCCCGTGTGCTGGTGGTACCCCAGCGCTTCAGAGCCTTCCTACTGGGTTTGGCTCACGACGTTCCGTTAGCTGGACATCTGGGACAGGACAAGACCTATGACAGGCTTGTCACCCATTTTTATTGGCCTCAGATGCGAAGGGATGTAGACATCCATTGTAAGACTTGTCACACTTGCCAGGCAAGTGGGAAAAGCGGAAGGAAGCAGAAGGCTCCCCTCCAACCTTTTCCAGTGGTCAGTACTCCCTTTGACCGGGTGGGGATTGTAGGAAGGGGGAGGCTCTAGTTGGCGCAGTGCAACACTAGCGACAAGCAGGGACTCTCTCTTCCTCGTCAGGGCTGAGGGTTACCTTCCAGACAACCTCTGCTTACCCTCTAGGTAGTGTGGCTTAAGCAGTCGCAGGCTAATCTTTGGGGCATATAGGTTAAACACTTGCAATAGTACACCTTTACAACCAACCCACCACACAACGAGACCAGACTGTATTCTGTAAAAATATATATCTTTATATAGATTTTAAGCAGGCTTGTGAATACAGTCAACGTACTTTATGATGACGGTTGCAAACTACTCAGTTCAGGTTACCACAGTTCTTATAGCAGTTCTCTTTGGGCCCGTAGGCCGGTGTTAACCAAAGTTCTTGTGGAGCAGGCGGCTCTCAGGGGATCTGTCCCACGTCGCGTTGCCTTCCCGGGGTCGCTGTTCGTTGCGGCTCTCAGCCGAGCAGGTCACGGGTCATCCGGGGCAGCGGTGTTCTGTGGCGGCAGGGTCCTCTCCTCGTCGTCCGCTCCGACCCTGGCGGCGGCGGCTGTGCGGTGGTGGCAAGTGGCAGTACGGTCCCCAAGTGCAGGACGTACCCAGCCAAGTGCCGGTGCAGCTGTGCGCTCACAGCTGGGCTGTCGGGCAGGTTACCGACCTTGCGGATTCTCACAGGGCAACTGTCCGTCTTTGCAGGTGAGTGGTTGCTCGTATCGCAGCCCACTCGAGAGCTTGGACCGGACGGGTCCTCCTTCGCTTTGCTCTCGGGCTCCCGGTGCAGTTGCGGTCACGGTGTTCGGGCCAGCGGCGGCTGGTCCTCACTTTGCTTCCGCTGTTGCTTTGGGCCCCGGTCACGGTGGTCAGGTAGGGGTCGTCGCCTTGGAGGAGATTCCTCCGTCAGTACTGCAGTGATGGTCAGCACCCGCAGTCGCTTTCTTTCAGGGGGTAGCGTCCACTGGTCCTGGGACGCTGGTCAGGGGGCAAGTTCACAGCAAGCCCTTGGAGATCTCTTTAGCAGAGTTTGGCACAAAGTAAAGCAAAAGTCTTCTCGTAGTCTTTTCTTCTTCCTCTCCTTCAGCAGCAAGGCACCAGACACAGGCAAGAGTCAGCACCCTTCCTTGTCCCTCACGGTCCTTCTCGTAGGGCAGAGTCCTTCTGTGGCCCAAACAGGATCTAACTTTCAAGGAGCAGGGCTCCTTCTTTTATAGGCCAATTCTTTTGTTCTCGCAGGCCAGGGGGGCCTTTGCATAGCCACTCTCAGTCCTTGAGTACCCCGGCGGGTGTACTCCGGCTTCTGCTTTCGGTGTGAGGGGCAGGCGCATCAGACGCCCCACAGGGGGTGGAGCCAGCATTGTGCGGACAGGGGCGGCCAGAGTACCTTGTTGATGGGGGCTTCGCCCTTCCTGAGCCAGGTGCCGGCAGAGCCATCCGCCGCTCCCCAGGAGGGTGGAGCCAGCATTGTGGTGGCCGAGCCCAGCTGCAGCTCGAGTCAAGAGGCACTCCTACCTCCCACTAGGGTGTAATCTGCGCATTCACCACCTGTCATCCCTCCAGCCCTGTCACTCACACACCTCAGACAGTCGGATACACATACCAGCAGAGGCGGGCTGAAATGGTTAGGCAAGCAAATGCTAACTTTCTAAAAGTAGCATTTGCAAACCCAGGATATTAAAATAATCTTGACTACAAGAAGTATTTTATCATCCTGAGTTCAGGCATACTAAACATGACTCTCTACCATGCTCCTTGAGCCTGCGGGAACTATAGGGTGTAATAATTCCAGCAGCTCAGTCTGGCCTAATGGAGCAGGTAGCCTTCAATAGTGAAATACGGTCTTGGTGGTAAGTCACTACTAGGACATGCCCCCCACATCAGGGCTTGTCCTACCTTACACCTACAACGCACCCTGCCCGCAGGCCTACCATAGGGGTGACTAATATGTAGTCAAGGGAAGGGTCGAGGCTGGCAAGTGGGTGCACTTGCCCAGCTAGCGTGGCAGTACGAGACCGCACGCGGGTTCTGCGGTCGCAGTTCCCAGACACAACTTTACGGCTGCTTCGGTGGGTGGCGCAACCAGCGCTGCAGGTCCACCAGCAGTATTGGCATCTACAAGCCCCGGCACTCTCTAGTGCGCTTTACTAGGGACTGACAGTAAATCCAATGCACCAATCATGGATACCAATCGTATGTACAGTTTTACAGTAGGGAGCACTTGCACTGCGGCACGGATCAGCCGTGGCGCAGTGCCCTGAGTATCGGAAAACCAGCAAAACATCGGAGGCACATCAGCAAAAAGTGGAAGGGAGACTCACGCCAAGGTGCCAGGTCTAACATGTGTCCCCTCCAGCTGAAATGTGGGGGGAACTACCCTTCCCCAGGGAGTTCCACATCACTAAGGCGGAAAAATCTGGACAGACCGCCAGCGTTGGCGTGATCGGTGCCAGGGCGGTGTTCCACCGTAAAGTCCATACTCTGTAGAGAAATGGACCACCTCAACAGTTTCGGGTTCTCACCCCTCATTTGCATCAACCATCTGAGGGGCCTGTGGTCCGTCTGAACTCGGAAGTGAGACCCAAACAAGTAGGGTCTTAGCTTCTTCAGCGCCCAGACCACAGCAAATGCTTCACGCTCTATTGCACTCCACCTACTTTCCCGTGGAAGTAACCTCCTACTTATGAAGGCTACGGGTTGGTCAAAGCCCTCCTCAGTCATCTGTGAAAGAACAGCCCCTACACCATGCTCTGAAGCGTCTGTTTGCACTATGAATTCCTTGGAGATATCAGGAGCCAGGAGCACGGGCGCCGTGCACATGGCAGTCTTCTGGGTGTCAAAAGCCTTCTGACAGGTGTCAGTCCAAATCACATTCCTGGGCTGCTTCTTCGAAGTCAGCTCTGTCAAGAGGGTCACGATCGTGCCATAGCCCTTGACAAACCTCCTGTAATACCCAGTGAGCCCCAGGAAGGCTCTCACTGCGGTCTGGGTCTTAGGGGGTTCCCAAGCCAGGATGGTCTCGATTTTGGGCTGCAAGGGTGCTACCTTGCCACTCCCAACTTGGTGTCCCAAGTACACCACTGAACCCTGCCCAATCTGGCACTTGCTTGCCTTGATTGTGAGGCCTGCTCTGCGCAGGGCCATCAACACTTCCCAGAGGTGTCGCAGGTGTTCTGGCCAGGTGCCACTGAACACCGCGATGTCATCCAGGTAGGCGGCACTGAACTCGTCCAGTCCAGCCAACACCTGGTTGACCAATCTCTGAAAGGTGGCAGGGGCATTCTTCATTCCAAATGGCATAACCCGGAACTGGAAATGCCCATCTGGTGTAGAGAATGCCGACCTCTCCTTTGCCCCATCGGTCAAGGCGATCTGCCAGTACCCAGACGTCAGATCAAACGTGCTGAGGAACTGGGCAGCCCCTAGCCGATCAATGAGCTCGTCAGCTCTGGGGATGGGGTGCGCGTCAGTCTTCGTGACTGAATTGAGTCCTCTGTAGTCCACACAGAACCGGAGTTCGGGTGTGGCTCCCGGCGCAGCAGCCTTCGGAACCAAGACCACGGGGCTGGACCAAGGACTGCTGGAAGACTCAACCACCCCGAGGGCAAGCATCTTGGAGACCTCCTCCTTGATGCAGGCCCGGACCCTGTCAGTCACCCTGTAAGCCTTATGCTTCACAGGTAAGCTGTCTCCAGTGTCCACATCATGGACGCACCAATCTGTGACACTCGGAACCAGGGAGAACAGATCTGGAAACTGCCCCTGCAACTGGAGGCAGTCTTCCTGTTGTTCGGCGGTCAGGGTGGGTGAGAGGTTAACTCCATCCACTGACCCATCTTTCTTACAGGCCACCAAGAGGTCAGGAAGAGGCTCCGACTCCTCCTCCATTCCGTCATCAGTTGCCAACAACATGCCCACTTCGGACCTCCGCAAGTGGGGCTTGAGGCGGTTGACATGTAGGACCCGCAAAGGGTTCCTGGGCGTCTTCATGTCCACCAAGTATGTCACGGGGCTCTTGCGCTCCACAACCTCAAATGGGCCTGTCCACTTATCTTGAAGGGCACAGGGCTCCACTGGGGCTAGGACATACACCTCTTGTCCAGGCTGAAGCTCGACCAGAGTGGCATTCTGATCGTACCACCGCTTCATTTCTTCCTGGCTCGCTTCCAGATTTGCCTCTGCAAGTTGTCTGAAGCGTCTGGTCTGGTTTCTGAAGGCCAGCATGTAGCTATATACATTCTGGGGAGGTTTCCTGGGAGATTGCTCCCAGCCTTCCTTTACCAAACTCAGTGGTCCTCTCACGGGGTGGCAGTACAGTAGTTCAAAGGGGCTGAACCCTAGGGACTTCTGTGGCACCTCGCGATATGCAAAGAGTAGGCATGGTAAGAGGACGTCCCACTTACGCCTCATCGGACCTTCTAGGCCCATGATCATGCCTTTCAGGGTTCGGTTGAATCTCTCAACCAACCCGTTACCTTGGGGATGGTAAGGCGTGGTGAACTTATACGTTACGCCACACTCTTGCCAAAGGGATTTCATATACTTCGATATGAAATTGGTCCCCCTGTCGCTCACCACCTCTAGAGGGAATCCTACTCGTGAGAAAATTCCCATCAGTGCACGCCCCACCACGGGAGCCGTCACTGTCCTCAGAGGGATGGCTTCAGGGTACCGGGTGGCATGGTCCACCAAGACCAGGATGAACCTGTTGCCCATGGCTGTCTTGGGGTCCAGAGGCCCAACGATGTCAATACCCACTCGCTGGAATGGCGTACCGACCACAGGGAAGGGTTGGAGGGGAGCCTTGTTCTTCCCTCCCGTCTTCCCACTTGCCTGGCAAGTCGGACAGGTTCTGCAATAAGCATCTGAACTCTTATGCATTTGGGGCCAGTAAAAGTGAGTGACAAGCCTGTCATAGGTCTTGTCCATCCCCAAATGTCCTGCTAAAGGCACATCGTGAGCCAGACCCAGTAGGAAGGCTCTGAACTTCTGGGGTACCACCAGCACACGGGCTGACCCAGGTTCAGCAGCCTTAGGCTCCGAATACAGGAGGTCGTTCTCCCAGTACACGTACTGTGTTTTGGCCTGAACACCATTGGCCTGGTCTGCAGCCTGCTGCCGCATACCGACGAGAGAAGGGCACTCTTTCTGCTCCTTGCAGAATTCCTCCCTGGAGAGTCCTCCTTCTTGCTGCCAATGGGTCAGCTCAGGCAGGTCCCCCAGTTCGGCGATCTGTTCCCCTGTAGGCTCCAGGGCATCCCCCTCGAGGTCTGCTTCCTCCTGGACCGTGGGAACTTCAGGAGCCGGTTTCCCGCGCCCCCTGCGCCTTCTCCCTAAGGCCGGTTCCTGGGCCTCTCCTTCAGGCCCCAGGACCTCTCGATCACCCCTACTGGCTGCCATTGACCGGGTGGTCACGCACGCCCAGTCAGGCAGACCCACCATCCGCAGGTGAGTCGTCTTCTCCACCTTTTCCCAAGGGGAGTGCTCCAAGTCGTTCCCTAGCAAACAGTCAACAGGCATGGTTTTTCTCACACAGACCTGCAGAGTACCAGAGACCCCCCCCCACTCGAAGGGAACTTGAGCCATCGGACACTGACTCTCTGAATTATCAGCGTTGATAACCCTACAGTAGGCATGGGGTACAACCTGCTCTTGAGACACCAGGTGCTGCCTCACTGCAGTCACACTGGCTCCTGTGTCTCTAAGAGCCTCAGCTTCCTTACCGTTGATGATCGCCACTTGCCCATATTTCTTAGTGTTAGAGGGCAGGTAGTTCGTAGGGATCATCTCACTGTCTCCTAGCGAGACCAGGGTCATGTGAACGGGATCTCCACCCCCCGGGACCATCATTTCTTCTCCCAGGTGAACGCTAGTCACTTGTCGGGGCGGAGCACCAGTGGGTGCGGGTTTTCCAAACAGGCGACACTTGGGGTCACTGGATATGTGCCCAGGCTCGCCACATTTGAAACAATTGAAGGGCCCCTTTGGAACAGGCTTACCTGTCGGGGCTCCATTCTGCTTTGGGGGTGGGGGAGGCTGAGAACCCTGCTGCGGGCTCCCTTGGGAACTACTTTGGGGGCCTTTTTGGAACCCTTTCTGTTTTCCCCCCTTGTCCCCCCCACTCTTCTGCTGGGGACCCTGCCCACTCTTGGCGGAGTCTCCCACGGGACCCTTGTGGACCCTGGTGCTGAGCCAGCGGTCCGCCTCCTCAGCAAGCTTCCTCTGGTTGGACAGCTTGCTATCGATCAGGTGTTGGCGTAACTCAGGAAAACAGTGATCAGACAAGTGCTCCCATGCAATTAAATCAAAGAGACCTTGAAAATCATTAACTTTGTTACCTTTCACCCAACCATCCAGTGCTCTGCAAAAGTAAGTCACATACTCCACATACGTATTCCCAGGCCGCTTAGTACATCCCCTAAACTGCTGTCTATACATTTCAGGGGTAAGCCCGTACCTGTTCATTAAAGCTTCTTTCATGTGGGCATAGGATCTCTGATTTTCAACGGGCAAATCTAGCAAGGTATCTCTCCCTTCGCTAAGGAACCTTCCCCACAACCCCGCTCCCCAATCCTTGTCAGGGACCCGGTGGGAGGACATGGCTTCCTCGTATGCCCTAAACCACTGTCCTATGTCATCCCCCTTAAAGAACTCCTTAACTACGTCCTTCGGGATGTGCACTCTTGACTCTACCTGCACTGGCGATGTGCTGCCACCAGAGGGAGGACGATCCAAGTCTCTCTCCTTGAGACTTATCTCCCTCATTTTCACTTCATAATCCATCTGGTGCTTTCGCTCTTCCAGCGCCATTCTTTTTGTTTCAAGCTCCAGTTGGATTTTCAATTCTGCCAGCTTTCTTTCGTGATTCCTTGTTTCCTTCCTGTCTGCCAGCTCCTCTGGCGACAGGCCTTTACCAAAGCTGTGCTCGCTGTCTCGTCGTTCGAGATCAATCAGATCCCCAAGTGCATTCTGCTCCTCCGTTGCATCTTGCTCCGCGAGGGCATCTTGATCCTCCGGGGCCTTTCTGGACTCTACCCAGGCTTTCAGGGCTTTGTAGAATTCTGGCTTATTCTTGCAACCAGCGTGCGGAACCTTGAGTTTCTTACAGAAAAACTTCAGCTAGTTCTTTGAGTATTTATCCAGCTTCGCGGCGTCCCACTCGACCTCAAACACCTCGGAGGTCGTGGACTCCGCTCCATCCAGGCTCTTTGTGCCCGGCATGGTTTTCGCACTCGGAATCTTCTTTCGGCAAAATTCAAAAAGCAAAGTCCGTGGTTAAGTAACTGGACCGTAATCCTTGTGCAGTGGTCAGAAGCTCAGGAATAGATATCGCAAGTGTAAATTCGAAAATCCTCACCGCTGCGTCCAATGTATCAAGGGGGAGGCTCTAGTTGGCGCAGTGCAACACTAGCGACAAGCAGGGACTCTCTCTTCCTCGTCAGGGCTGAGGGTTACCTTCCAGACAACCTCTGCTTACCCTCTAGGTAGTGTGGCTTAAGCAGTCGCAGGCTAATCTTTGGGGCATATAGGATAAACACTTGCAATAGTACACCTTTACAACCAACCCACCACACAACGAGACCAGACTGTATTCTGTAAAAATATATATCTTTATATAGATTTTAAGCAGGCTTGTGAATACAGTCAACGTACTTTATGATGACGGTTGCAAACTACTCAGTTCAGGTTACCACAGTTCTTATAGCAGTTCTCTTTGGGCCCGTAGGCCGGTGTTAACCAAAGTTCTTGTGGAGCAGGCGGCTCTCAGGGGATCTGTCCCACGTCGCGTTGCCTTCCCGGGGTCGCTGTTCGTTGCGGCTCTCAGCCGAGCAGGTCACGGGTCATCCGGGGCAGCGGTGTTCTGTGGCGGCAGGGTCCTCTCCTCGTCGTCCGCTCCGACCCTGGCGGCGGCGGCAGTGCGGTGGTGGCAAGTGGCAGTACGGTCCCCAAGTGCAGGACGTACCCAGCCAAGTGCCGGTGCAGCTGTGCGCTCACAGCTGGGCTGTCGGGCAGGTTACCGACCTTGCGGATTCTCACAGGGCAACTGTCCGTCTTTGCAGGTGAGTGGTTGCTCGTATCGCAGCCCACTCGAGAGCTTGGACCGGACGGGTCCTCCTTCGCTTTGCTCTCGGGCTCCCGGTGCAGTTGCGGTCACGGTGTTCGGGCCAGCGGCGGCTGGTCCTCACTTTGCTTCCGCTGTTGCTTTGGGCCCCGGTCACGGTGGTCAGGTAGGGGTCGTCGCCTTGGAGGAGATTCCTCCGTCAGTACTGCAGTGATGGTCAGCACCCGCAGTCGCTTTCTTTCAGGGGGTAGCGTCCACTGGTCCTGGGACGCTGGTCAGGGGGCAAGTTCACAGCAAGCCCTTGGAGATCTCTTTAGCAGAGTTTGGCACAAAGTAAAGCAAAAGTCTTCTCGTAGTCTTTTCTTCTTCCTCTCCTTCAGCAGCAAGGCACCAGACACAGGCAAGAGTCAGCACCCTTCCTTGTCCCTCACGGTCCTTCTCGTAGGGCAGAGTCCTTCTGTGGCCCAAACAGGATCTAACTTTCAAGGAGCAGGGCTCCTTCTTTTATAGGCCAATTCTTTTGTTCTCGCAGGCCAGGGGGGCCTTTGCATAGCCACTCTCAGTCCTTGAGTACCCCGGCGGGTGTACTCCGGCTTCTGCTTTCGGTGTGAGGGGCAGGCGCATCAGACGCCCCACAGGGGGTGGAGCCAGCATTGTGCGGACAGGGGCGGCCAGAGTACCTTGTTGATGGGGGCTTCGCCCTTCCTGGGCCAGGTGCCGGCAGAGCCATCCGCTGCTCCCCAGGAGGGTGGAGCCAGCATTGTGGTGGCCGAGCCCAGCTGCAGCTCGAGTCAAGAGGCACTCCTACCTCCCACTAGGGTGTAATCTGCGCATTCACCACCTGTCATCCCTCCAGCCCTGTCACTCACACACCTCAGACAGTCGGATACACATACCAGCAGAGGCGGGCTGAAATGGTTAGGCAAGCAAATGCTAACTTTCTAAAAGTAGCATTTGCAAACCCAGGATATTAAAATAATCTTGACTACAAGAAGTATTTTATCATCCTGAGTTCAGGCATACTAAACATGACTCTCTACCATGCTCCTTGAGCCTGCGGGAACTATAGGGTGTAATAATTCCAGCAGCTCAGTCTGGCCTAATGGAGCAGGTAGCCTTCAATAGTGAAATACGGTCTTGGTGGTAAGTCACTACTAGGACATGCCACCCACATCAGGGCTTGTCCTACCTTACACCTACAACGCACCCTGCCCGCAGGCCTACCATAGGGGTGACTAATATGTAGTCAAGGGAAGGGTCGAGGCTGGCAAGTGGGTGCACTTGCCCAGCTAGCGTGGCAGTACGAGACCGCACGCGGGTTCTGCGGTCGCAGTTCCCAGACACAACTTTACGGCTGCTTCGGTGGGTGGCGCAACCAGCGCTGCAGGTCCACCAGCAGTATTGGCATCTACAAGCCCCGGCACTCTCTAGTGCGCTTTACTAGGGACTGACAGTAAATCCAATGCACCAATCATGGATACCAATCGTATGTACAGTTTTACAGTAGGGAGCACTTGCACTGCGGCACGGATCAGCCGTGGCGCAGTGCCCTGAGTATCGGAAAACCAGCAAAACATCGGAGGCACATCAGCAAAAAGTGGAAGGGAGACTCACGCCAAGGTGCCAGGTCTAACAGGGATTGACATTGTTGGGCCCCTGGACCCCAAGACAGTCCTGGGCAACAGGTTTATCCTGGTCTTGGTGGACCATGCCACACGGTACCCGGAAGCCATCCCTCTCCGAACAGTGACGGCCCACGTGGTGGGACGGGCACTGACGGGTGTTTTCTCCCGGATGGGGTTCCCCAGAGAGGTGGTGTCAGACCGGGGCACCAACTTCATTTCTAACTATATGAAGTCTCTGTGGAAGGAGTGTGGGGTAACCTACAAGTTCACCACTCCTTACCACCCTCAAGGAAATGGGCTGGTTGAGAGATTCAACTGGACCCTTAAAGGCATGATCATGGGTCTTGAAGAACCAATGAGGCGGAAATGGGACGTCCTCTTGCCATGCCTGTTGTTTGCTTACCGTGAGGTGCCGCAGAAGTCTCTAGGGTTCAGCCCCTTTGAGCTTTTGTACTGTCATCCGGTAAGAGGGCCTTTGAGTCTGGTCAAGGAAGGCTGGGAGCAATCTCCCAGGAAACCTCCCCAGGATGTATACAGTTACATGCTGGTCTTTCGGAACCAGACTCGGCGCTTCAGAGAACTTGCTCAGGCAAATCTGGAGGCCAGCCAGGAGGAGATGAAGCGTTGGTACGACCGGAATGCCACTCTTGTAGAGCTTCAGCCTGGTCAAGAAGTGTGGGTCATGTCCCCTGTGGAACCTTGTGCGCTCAAGGACAGGTGGACTGGACCGTTTAAGGTTGTGGAGAAGAAGAGCGATGTCACCTACTTGGTGGACTTCAAATCTCCCAGGAACCCCTTGCGGGTCCTGCATGTCAACCGTTTGAAGCCCCACTTAGAAAGGTCCGAAGTGGGCATGCTTCTAGCTACAGATGCTGGAATGGAGGAGGAGAGTGAGCCTCTTCCTGACCTCCTGTGTGCTAAAGAGCAAGATGGGTCAGTAGATGGTGTTGTCCTCTCTGACACAAGACCCTTGAGCAGAAACAGGATTGTCGCCACCTGTTGGGACAATTCCCTGATCTGTTTTCCTTGGTTCCGGGTGTCACTCATTGGTGTGTCCATGACGTTGACACCGGAGACAGCCCTCCTGTGAAGCACAAGGCTTACAGGGTGACTGACAAGGTTCGAGCATACATTAAGGAGGAGGTCTCCAAAATGTTTGCGTTAGGGGTGGTTGAGTCCTCTAGCAGTCCTTGGGCCAGCCCAGTGGTCTTGGTCCCGAAGGCTGCAGCGCCTGGTGCTTCACCGGAACTTCGGTTCTGTGTGGATTACCGAGGACTCAATTCAGTCACGAAGACTGACGCGCACCCCATCCCCAGAGCTGATGAGCTCATAGATCGGTTGGGGGCTGCCCGGTACCTTAGTACGTTTGATCTAACGTCTGGGTACTGGCAGATCGCCTTGACTGATGGGGCAAAGGAGAGGTCCGCATTCTCCACACCAGATGGGCTATACCAGTCCCGGGTAATGCCCTTTGGGATGAAGAATGCCCCTGCCACCTTCCAGAGGTTGGTCAACCAGGTCTTGGCTGGACTGGAGGATTTCAGTGCCGCCTACCTGGACGACATCGCAGTGTTCAGCGCCAGCTGGGAGGAACACTTGCGCCACCTCCAGGAAGTGTTGTTGGCCCTGTGCAGAGCAGGCCTCACAATCAAAGCCAGTAAGTGCCAGATTGGGCAGGGTTCTGTGGTGTACTTGGGGCACCAAGTAGGGAGCGGCAAGGTTGCCCCCCTGCAACCCAAGATTGATACCATCCTGGCTTGGGCGCCGCCCAAAACCCAAACTCAGGTGAGAGCCTTCTTAGGACTCACGGGTTATTACAGGAGGTTTGTCAAGGATTACGGTAACATTGTGCACCCCTTGACTTCGCTGAATTCCAGGAAGCAGCCACGAAATGTGATCTGGACTGATGCCTGTCAAACGGCCTTCGATACCCTGAAAACTGCAATGTGCACAGTGTAGGAGAGTAGGGTCTGCAATCCTATGATCACCTGGACTTTTTGCTTTTGTTTCACTGGTTTACGACTTTCTCGGGCTGTGGGCCTGCTAATCAGACCCACAGCCTAGCTGTTCTCTCACTAAATTGATGCGTGTACCTTAGGTGCATTACCCAATTGGAACTGGGCCACCCTGTCAGACCCTGTAACTCAGGGCATCGGTGTACCCAGGGCCTACCAGGGGCTGAAGCATGTATTATGCCACCCCTGGCTGGCCATCTAAATCTGACACAACTGGCTGCACGACAGCTGGGGCAACGTGGCGTACTCGCCCGTTGCTGTAGGTATAGTATCCCTATATCTAAACTCAAAATGGACACCCGAGTTCCTATCAGTCACTCCTATGGCAGGCCTTAACAATCCTGAAGGCAGAGTGCGTGGAATCGTGTGAACTGGGCTCTGGCACGAGCCGAGCCCGGTTGCAGCTGGCGGAACCAAGACCCAATGGCTGTTCCATGATAACGCGTATCATATCGGTAACTTCGGTATAGCGTTATCAAGGCATGTCGAGTAAGGTGTCATACGAATCGGGATGCTGCCCCCTCACCAATTCTGGCGGCGAGGTTAGCGTTCCACCCTTCTAGAGGGACACGACATGTACGTAACTGTGAACCCCGGTTAAAGTTAACTGAAGCCTCAGCTCCACAAAATGGATGCTGCCACCACAGACACGAGTCTGACCTCCTGCTGCTGGGAGTCCTTCCAGCGAGGAGAGCTTGGACAAAGGGTTTCCTGTCAGGGGCGGTGTTCGCACCGTCCCAGACAGGGTTTGTGTATTCTGGGTAGGTAGGGCTTTGCGAGAAGGTGACTGCGGAGTGGCACCCCGGTGCTCACTACGCATCTGCCGGTTAGAACCAGTTCCAGGGGCGCGCAGCCCCTGACCTGGGGAAAGTCCGGCAGGGGAGAGGGGTGTAACTACCCCCCTTCCTGGTCCCACCCCTAGGGCAGGACCTAGTCATGTACCCACCCCTTTCTTTAGGATAAAGGCCGGAGCGGGGACCCTTCCAAATTAGATCATCTTTGAATCAAGAACTACTTTCTACGAAAGGACATTCGAGACTCTTCTCAAGATTTCTCCCTTGTGACTAAGGAGTAGTCACCCTGCACCCGCAGGCACCATCTAAGAACTCTGCGGTTTGCTGCAAGTCCTTCCTCAGGAATCCGACGACCCAGCTCGACGAGAACCGGCTTCCCTGGCACCTCTGACCTCTACCCACGTCGTCAGCTCAGCTGAGATCTGTGGGTGCGACGAGACCTCGAGGGACCGGCCATCATCAAAACCTGCACGCTTTCTTAACCAGCACGACCACCGAAGGAATTCTCTGGTGAGTGCTCTGGGGTCCGAGAAGCCCCGACCCTGAGCAACTCCAGCACCGAAGTGCAGTCTCCCAGCATCTCCACGATCTGCGTGGGGCCCTTCTGCCGCTGCTCAGCACGTTGTCCGATCACTAGCCGCTGGCTTGTGACCCTTTGACGACGAACGACAACCAACGCTGCTGGTCTGGTTGCTCCAGACTAGCCTTCTGCTCCTTTTTACGAGAGGAGCACCACGAACCCTCCTGGTCCACTCAAGACGCCATTTTAGGCCCACCACGTGGCCCTAAAATCTGCCAAGGCTTGTTGCCCCAATCCTGGGCCCAGCGACGCCGACAGCATCAACCTTCGTGGGACAGCTCGCACCTCCATCCTGGTCGCCGACAACGCCTCCTGGTCCGTGAGACTGCAGAGCCTAGCGTCGCCCACTCACCTAGTCGAGGTGACGGCCATCCGGTGCCTTCTTGGTACCCTCTGACTACTGGCTAGTAGTACGAACTTGGTCCCCTCTGCTTTCAGGTATCATCGATCTCTGATCCAGGCTTGGATCTATACGAACTATTCATCACTACGTCGCCGGCCAGCAACTCCTTCCTTCCGGCTCCTGGCTCATCAGCGAAGACCCCCGACGCCTGTAAGACTTGTGCAGCCGCAGCCCTTGTGGCTAGGTAACTCCGACACTACGGTGTCTGCATAGCCTCCTTACTTAAGGGTCCTGAGTCCCTCGCTTCCGACTTGCCTTATCGGGTCCGCCCGAGACCACTAGAACTTTCCGTGCCCTCGGGCACTTGTTTTAATTGTGCACTTGAAGTATTTTCCTAAGAGTTTTGTTTTGTGCTTAGTACCCTGTCCTCATAAAGAGTACAGGGCTGTTGTGATTCTAATAAATACCTTGTTTAGTTTCATAACACTTGTGTGGTGTCCTTTCACTTGGTGTTCAAGGGGTATGTGATGGTATAACAGCTGGCTTAACACGCCCTCTAGAGTTTAGCCCGAAGACTGCTCGTATCCACGCTACTAGGATAGCTGGTCTAAGGTTGACTTACAACCAATCACCATAAGGGTCGTTTGGACCGATGCATAGTGGTCGCTAGAATAGCGAACGCTGCATATCGGGCCAACTTCTCACACACAGCACCTATACTCCAGGCACCCGACTTTTCGAAAGAATTTATTGTCCAGACGGACGCTTCAGAGCATGGCGTGGGGGCTGTTCTAGCTCAGGTGAATGAAGAGGGCCGAGACTTGCCTGTAGCCTTCATCAGTCGGAGGTTAATTCCCAGGGAAACGAGGTGGAGTGCGATAGAGAGAGAAGCATTTGCTGTGGTCTGGGCGCAGAAGAAGCTAAGACCCTACCTGTTTGGGACTCACTTCCGGGTTCAGACAGACCACAGGCCCCTCAGATGGTTGATGCAAATAAGGGGTGAGAATCCGAAACTGTTGAGGTGGTCCATTTCCCTACAGGGGATGGACTTTACGGTGGAACACCGCCCTGGTACAGATCACGCCAATGCTGATGGTCTGTCCAGATTTTTCCGCCTTAGTGATGAGGACTCCCTAGGTCAAGGGTAGTTCTCCCCACATTTCAGCTGGAAGGGACACGTGTTAGACCTGACATCATTGGCTTGAGTCTCTCCTCCATTTTTTCTGTTTGCCTCCACTGTTTTACAATGTTTTGCTGGTATATGCTTTGGGCGCTGTGCCACTGCTGATCAGTGCCACAGCGCAAGTGCTCCCTATGTTAAATTGATGTATCAATTATATTCCATGTTTGGCTTATTTGGTTTACTGTCAGTCCCTAGTCTAGTGCACCAGGAGTGCCGGGGCTTGTAAATACAAATGCCGCTCGTGGGCTTGCAGCACGTGTTGTGCCACCCACAAGAGCGGCTTCGTAAAAGAATGTCTACGGGTCGGTCATTGCGAGACCTACGTGCAGTTTGGTACTGTCACGCGGGCTGCGCGAGTATACCTACTTGCCAGCCCCTCCAACCTTCCCTTAACTTCATGTTAGTCACCCCTATGGTAGGTCCACGGGCAGGGTGCGTGGTAAGTATAAGGTAGGACACGCCTGACCAAGTTGGCATGTCCTAATAGTGAACTACAGCCATCTTCATTCTTCACTATTGCGAGGTAACCTGCTCTCCGGTAATTAGAATGGGCCGCCAGGATTATTAATGCTATGATCCTAGATGGCTCGGGGAGCATGGTGCAATGTCGAGTTTGGTATCCCTGAACTCGGGGTTTAATTACGCATCCGTTGGTGTGGATGGTTTTTGGACTCTGGGTTTGAAAATAGCACTTTTAGAAAGTGTCTATTTTCTTGTCTAACCATTTCTGGTTTCTGCTGGTCTTGCGTGTGTGTGACAGGAGCTGGGTGGCTCCAGAGGTCTGAGTGAGTCAGTGTGGGATGAGTGGGACAATTGCGTTGAGAGTAGGGGGAGAGTAGTTGCTGATAGCCTGCCCTGCCTGATACAATGCTGGCTCCACCTCCTGCCAAGCGGCTGATGGCTCTGTGCCTGCCATGGACGATCCTAGCCCCACCTCCTGCCAGGAGGCCGATAGCTCTGCTCCTGCCAGTGACAATGCTGGCTCCACCTCCTGCTGGGCGTCTGAGGACCCAGCCCTGCTCAGTGAATAGGCCAGGTGCTTCTGCCTGGCTCCACCCACAACAGACCGAGGATGTTGGGAAATTCCCCTGCATGGACAAAGGGATCAAAGCCGAAAAGGGGTATAAGAGAAGGACCCCTGAACCAAGAAATCAGATCACTTCTGACAAGGAACCCTGAAACCAAGGACAAGAAGCCTGCTGATCCAAGGACTTGCCTACCCCTTCTGCCAGTGTGCTGTTTGCTGGGGGGAATCCTGCAGTGCTTCTTTATTTTTGCCAAGGAACCAGGAGAGAGGAACTGTGTGTGTACTCTCACGCTTGCTAAGAAAATCTCCAAGGACTGGAAGAGTGCCAGTCTCCTGTTGAAGTCACAGGGCTAAAGGACTTCATCTGCTACAAGTGCTATTTGCTGGAACCTGTGAATCCAGCACCTCTGAAACCAGCAATCTCGACGCCGACGGACGTCGCCGAATCCAGCTCGACACCGTGAGTGACGGCTCAAGTGTCCCGCTTCCTCGACGCCGGACGCCGGGTCTGATCGACGCCAGCAGCAGCGCCAGTGAGTAGTGAGTTCGGCTCGAGCTCCAATGGACCTCGTGTCTGCACCGCTGCTGACCGCATCGACTTCGTGCCCTCTCGACGCCGTGAGCGCTGCTCACTCTTGCAACAGCATCATCGACGACTACTGAGGCCTGATCGACACCGAAGACGCGACGCCGGATTGCTCGACGCCGCTGATCATCGTGTGCTTCCTTTTCCAAGGTACTGTGTTGTTGGGGGTCCGTGTGACTCCGGGCTCGACGTAGCGCTCCTCGCGGTCGACGCCGAACCTTTGGATTAACTTTGCCTCGACGTCGTGTAGCTCCTGTGTGGGTTACATTGTTGCCAAGAACTGTCTTTCCAGGAAGAAGAGTTGCTTTGATACGAAAGACTTTGTGCTAAAGAAGAAACTACCTTTGAACTATTTTCCCCTTTCAAGAGTATTTATTAAGATTGTGTACATTTTTGTCGTTATTTGGTCTTGTGCTAAGCCTTATATAAAAATCCTTATTTTTAGAATACTACTGTGTCGTGTCCATTTGTAGTGTATTCGCGTTATTACTGTATGTGGTCATAAATGCTTAACACACAGCCTCTGAGATAAGCCTGTCTGCTCCGCCAAGCTACCAAGGGGGTGAGCAGGGGTTATCAAAGGGTGTGATCCCCTCGCCCTGACTAGAAAAGGAGTGTCCCTATTTGTCGGAAGTGCATACCTCTGCCAACTAGAGACAGCCGGCTCTAACAGGGGTACTTGACAATTCATAATGTGTGAAGAGTGTTTATCGAACCAACATTTGATGATACGGAGTGCAGTAAGTTTTTGACATGTACTGAGATTGAAAATGTTGTTACAGTGTGAATTTGCAGACCTGACATTTATGAGCATACAGGTTAGGTGGAGATGTAAAATGGGAGAGTCTAAAGCTTCACAGCTACATGGCTTTCATGTATATGAAGTTTATGGAGTTAATGCCTTTTGTGTCTGAGTCTAATGCTTGTCTATATTATCACGGATGATGGGCACAGATAGTGACTTAGTAAGCAAGTGCTTATTCGTATATTGAGGGTTGCCTGTAGAACTGTCACATGTAACACATGTTATGTTACATGTTGTTATACCGAAGAAGGTTCAGTGTGAGATGAATCTTTGAGTGTCAAGAGGTATATAGCTGGACAATACTCCTAGTGTAGTCAAAAATAAGATCCCTGATTTAAAGGAGGGATTGGACTCAGAGTGCTAATAGAGAATTGTATTAGGAACTGAAGTAAAGGTATGTCAATTAGCAGTTCCTGTATGAGATGTGATGGGCTGGCAATCAAGAGCATGATACCAAGAAGGAGCTACAAACGTTATGGCAACTATTTGATTGTGGTGTGACTCATGAAAGGTTGTGCTTGTGTAGCTCTTAAGGTTCAAAAAATGGCACATCTTGTACCAGAAGTAAATGTTGCCAACTAAGAAATGGTTTCTTACCCATAAGCCCAGTTCTGTCTTAGGGAAATGTCCATTGAAGTCATAAGCATTGAATAGTATTACCCACGAGCAGGAAACCCTGAGCAGTTTTCTATAGTGTATCTTCTTAATTGTAGATGTTCGCCTTTCTTCAGGAAGGTCTGTAGAAACACTTAAGAAGAAAAAACACATTATGCAGCCTACAAGAACAGGCTACAGTGGTGAAAATCTCCAGATTGTACATATAAAAGGGTCAAATACCCATATATATATGTGTAATTTAAAGCCAATACTCAATAAATTATATTATAAAACAGCTAAATCTCTTTCACAATCCCCTTTTGTAAAAGTAGAAGGATGAAGTATAACAGCACAGGATAGCCCTATAGGCTTCTATTATGTGAGTTGTAACCCTTTCACTACCAGGCCTTCACCCCAACCCCATGCCACAACCATTTTTAGGTTATTTGGGGAAGACTTCATGCTTAGGCCTCCATAAAAAATGTTCCACCTAAGATATTCATGTCAAATGTGCATCCTTTTCTTCCAACATCCTGAGGATTCTAAAGGTACCAAGAGTTTGTGGACTCCCCTGTAGGGGTACTAGTAATTAGGCAACATACAGCTAAATATGGGGTTTTGGGGAAAAATGGGAAAAAAAGTGCTGCAAATGGCATAATTTTACTTGGTAGACCGTGGGAACGCTGAGTGATTGGAAATTTGTGTCATCACAGTGATCCCACACAGAAATGTAGGAAAATATTTTTTTTTTGTAGCTAAATGTGAGGTTTGTAGGGGATTCTGGGTACACAAATGTTGGGGGATCTACATAAGCCGCATACTTGGACTCCCTTGGGTGTCTAGTTTTCAGAAATGTCTTGGTTTGGAGATTTCCCTATATGGCCACTGAGCCTGGGACCAAAAACACAGGACCACCCTCTTGCAAAACCAGGTTGTTTTGTGATAGATAATTTTGATGTCTCCACTGAAGGAAGTGACCCAATTAGGGCCATCCGGGTCACCACTGACCACCTCCCAGCCGTCCATGCTAAATGAACAGTCAGAGAACCAGTGGAGAATACACACCAATAACAATTTATTGTACACGCTCAGAGCGGGACCCCGTCTACAGTCTGAAGAGAGTGCTACAGAGGTAACTGAGGATTGTAAGCATAAAGATGCATTATATGCATTACATGGTCAACTAATAACACACCCACAGAGGAATTTTCCCAACAGATGTGGGTGAACAGCGTAAAGACAAAGAAAAAGCTTCTATTCTCGTATCTTGCACAGCTCAGAACACTTTCAAGGCAGTTCCACCCTGGCCTGCGATCAAACTGCCAGAAAGGTGGAGATGGCATTCACCAAGGGAAAGCCATACAATGGCAGGGACAATTCTTCGTTGAAGAAACAAAACTTAGCAAGGAGCATTTCTCGGAATTTAACAGGATTCGTTTTGAACAGTCAAAGAAAATGGCGCCTAATAAACAAAAATGGCTATGCGAATGCTAACTTATACATGAAATTAAAAAGCATCAGCAAAGGTAATATAACACCACATTACACTTTGGTCCCTCTCCTGGTGCAGGCACTTGGCCCACCCACACAAGTGAGGTACAATTATTATCGGGAGACCTAGAAAACACTAGGTCGTAGGAGATTTGTCGAGCTCAGTGATTCCACAACTTTCCCACACAGAAATGAGGAAAACTTGTTTTGTTTTACCTAAACTGGAGATTTGCAAGGGATTCTGGGTAAAAAAAAGTTTGGGGATCTACACTAGCCACACTTTCCTGGACTCCCCCGGATGTTTTGTTTTCAGAATTGTCAGGGTTTGGTAGGTTTCGCCGCATGGCCCGAGCCCAGGACCAAAAACACAAGTGACCCCCTTGCAAAACAGGTTGTTTTTTGATAGATAGGGTCCTGGGCTTGGCAGCCATCATAAAATCCAGACATTTCTGAAAACTAGACACCCGGGGTGTCAAGGGATGTGTGGCTTGCGTGGATCCCCCAACGCTTTCTTACCCAGAACCCGCTGAAAACCTCAAATTTAGCTAAAATCGCATTTTGCTCACATTTCTGGGTGGGAAGGTTGAGAGATCATCGCAACAACACAAATTTTCCACCATCCAGTGTTCCCCTCAGCCTCCTGATAAAAGTTATACCTCACTTGTGTGGGTGCCCAAAGCAAAGTCACCCTAAAAACTTTTAAAAAATTCCCTTTTAGACCCACTTCGGTTCCTCCTCTGTTTTTCATTTTATACGTTGTTACGTTCTCTAATTGGGCACTCACACAAGTGAGGTATCATTTTCACCAGGAAACCGAGGGGCACACTGGGTGGTGGGAAATTTGTGCCGGCGCGGTGACCCCATAATTTTTATACATGGAAAGTGTGACTTGAAAGCTGAATTTGAGGTTTGCAGGGTGTGGTTCTTGGCATTCTGAACCTGTGTTTTAAATGTTATGATTCCGTTATGAATTTGGTATCAGTGAACCGCAAATGGCGAATGCGTTATTCATGAGTATTTTCATCATGTTACACCAATGGATTCACTGTGCATTTGAAGGTTTTGCATTGAACACTTGGGTTTCATCTTGTAAATAGCAGCCATGTTATTTCGTTGCCCTTACAGTAGGCTTACAGTAGGTTTTCCCCATGGCAGAGCAAGCATTTAAAGGACATAACCTTAGCATGGGTTTGTGCTGACTTCTGCATGACCTGACGACAGCTGACCCTGTTGCTTGAGGCTAACCTCCCAAGCCAGTTCCTTGTTCAGCAGCTGGCGCAATAAAGTTCAAAGAGCAGGACATGTCCGACCTTTTATGGCACCATTCCCACGGCTTCTATCTCCGTCCCATCTGTTGCTGCCTTTCCTTTACAACATGTTCATCGATCTGGGTTGAAGGTTTTTATGGTGGGTTTGTCCGGCCTGATGGAACAGGAAACCAAGCATGTGTGCAATTCTTTTCTTAGCCTGGACTTATCCTGAAAGTGGTGCTTTGTGTGCACGTCCTGGGAGTGACTAATAATAATAAGGAATGTGTGTGCCTAGAGCACAATTTTCTGTATAAAAGGCCTGTGCGAAGGCCATGCAGGCAGACTCTCTCATCCAGTTGCTTTAAGCGTGGCTGGGCGACGGAGCCTCACAATTAATGATAATAAAGATGTCTTTTCATATTTCAGATTCTGTGTTGATTTCTTTGCCACTGTTGAATGGACTACTTATTGGTAAGACCCCTGAGAAGGAGTATTGTAAATATATTTGGTTCTTCAGTTGGCGCCCAACTCGGGGGCTCATCATGAAGTGACTACCTGGAGGAGGAGAAATTTTTCAGAGAACGGAATTATGCTGGGGAAGGCAAGACAGGAATCTACTAAAAGAGGTACTCTGTGCACGGAGGTTCTGGGGGATTCTCTGTCTTTGCGGCCTGGCATATTTTTGATTTTTCTGACTTAAGACTCTCCAAAAGATGTCACTCCTGACTGAGCAACCCTTTTTGGCGCAAGTTTTTTTAAAGAGACTGTTAGTGCAGTTAGAAATTGGCAGTTAGAATTTGGACATCTATTTCCTTGGTACAGCTGTGATAAGTATATGTGGGTCGCTCCCATAGTCCTTAGTTGTTGACGCTTTGCTAGTATTTTTGTCGGTGACACTTTGCTAGCGTTTTTGTTGTTGTTGTATTATTTGACGCCTGCAGACGCCAAAAACCGAGGGTATTTGTTCTTTGCAGGGACTTGGTAAATCCCGTAACCCTTGAAGTTTGATGCTGGATTAGTGAGCTATAAGATGCCTGATCTTAGCGAATTTGAAGCTTTGTATTGGCCAACTTTGTATACGTTTGAATTAACCGGTTTATCTAAATAGGTTAGATTTACAAACATATTTCTTCCTTGGTGATTTTGTATCTGCAGGGAATTAAAATATGTAATAATACATAATAAGGATGCTTTACTCTGTATAATTTTATGAATGGATATGCAGAACGATTTTTGGTGTTCTGCCAGCTGCAGCTAGTGAATTGAGTGTATTTTTGGTTTTTACACTGTTGAGCAGTGTTTCTTGTAAATATGACTTACAGCTACGTATGGTCCGGACTGTCCTGTTTTTGTCCTGAGTGTTGATTTGTGGGTTTAAATGTGTGTTTGAATGCGTGGTTAAACTGTGTGTTTACATGTCTATTTTGTTTGTGAGTTTTGTTGTACATTGCGACGACGCGATTTACAAGAAATGGTTGGAGAGCGCTGTATTGTGTGTCCTAAATGTTTTCAACACTTTCTGTTTATGTCTGAAATGTGCACAATGTGTGTGGTTCACATTTAATGGATATAAATAAGGCCCCAGCCAAAAACGAAATTACATGTTTTTGCAGAAATAAATGCATTTACAGCGTTTTTCACTTAAATGCACTGTATTAAATGTTCACAGGCGAAACGTTTTAGCTGCAGTATATTTGCATAGGAATGTTTCTTCAGCCAGCAATTTTTTGTAGTTAAACACGGGTGGAATTTTGCATGATGGCCCTTTTACATTAAAGGGGCCCTAGAAAGTGACGCAGAAAGTGACGCAGAATTTGACGCTTTTTAAATTAGGCATATGCGCTCAGGTTTGTGAGTAGATGCATCTAAATAATAGACAAGGAATGTAGCGGGCTCTTATATGTAAAAACAATCACAAAGAGAAATAATTGGGTTTTATTAGAAGACGAAAATTATTAATTATGGAAAAATAATTCATAAAAATTAGTGCTACCAAAATCGTTTTCTAATATTCATAAAGCTTGACACTCATGCTATGACCTCTTAGCATTAAAATGTGATTTGTGTTATGTTGCATCACTAAAATGACAAGAATCCATTTGTATAAATTCGCTTGCCATAGGCGCAAGCAAGCTCATTTTTATAACATATAAATTATTATTTTCAGATACCTGACTCTTGGATTATGTAATAGACTTTCTAGTGATCCATATTCTGCAAGAAAATTGTAAAATATTCATTTTGTAATGCCCAAAATAAGAAAGTCGATTTTGAGTAAATTCACTGTTTAAACTGCATTTTTGCTTTCCTTAAAGTGTCTCAGTTTTAAGCAAATGCATGCATTTAGGTTTTGACATAAGGTTGTGCTTTCTTGTGATTCAGTGGGTTCATGTGCCAGTACACAGGCTCGTTTTAATATCAGGATTGGAGGTTCTACTTTCAAGATAGGCCTACGGACAGTTTGCTTATTTAACACTGATGAAGTGTGTGCCATAGGATTGCAAAAGTAAATTACTCTAAAAAAACTGGTCTGTGTGTCTTCAGCTTTTGAGACAAATTGACAGTGAATGTAGTCTAATAATATGGGAATTGTGATAATTTTAGAGCCTAAAAAGAGAAATTATTTTTTTTAAAATAGCTTGAATTATTGTTGATTAGATCCAGCCTACTGGCTTTGTCAGCTCCACTGTGGCAGAAGCTGGGGGCTGGGAGAATTTGCAACAGCTGGCTCAGCGCACTCGCTGAGATGTTCTCTTTTAAGTGTTTCCCCATAAATTATGGAGAAGGCCCCTCATGTGTTGCCATTTACAGCCTTTTAATTAGGCCTTTGTTTCCGAGGAATGCAGAATGACCTCTCTGCACGGGCTGCTAAAAGTGAGGTTTCTGGTTTCACCGTGGTAACATGAAAGACCTTGATTTAAATGGGGAAAGTAAAAGAGGTTTCTTTAAACATCATGTTAAATGCTACATTGTGTTTCCAGGTTAAGGGAAATAATGTTTGCTAGCTGCGTTTATTTTACAGAAAACGAAATGATGCATCCAGTGTTAGATAAAAATAACATGCAGCCTTTTTCACACAATTTTGAAGGTTATAGGTTACAGGCCTACGTTCAATACAGATTTGCTCATTAACAGTTAAGTAATACACAGTTATTTTTTGTGTATGGTACAATGTTTTGTGTTGTGTATTTTTCTGTTTTTGCCAACAGATTTTTTCATGGATTGTTCTTAAGAAGAGAAGACACGTGAGTTTGGCTAATTGACAAAAGATGTGTTTTTGCGTCATTTCTTTAACAAAAAAAATGTACATGTTTCTGTTTGAGGTATTTACAGCTGTCATGACATATTATATTTTGACAATTGATCTACAACTGCGTTGTGCTCAAATGTCAAACGCTGGGTATAGAGTTTGTATGGAGTTTGGACCTGACAATTTAGACAGGCCCAAATATTGGGTTTTTGACTGCAGGTTTAAAGTGCATAAAATACACATGCCATGGTGCTGCATTTTTGTATGTTTGTTCATGTTGTTACCATCACAAGTTCTCCTGTATTGGATGAATTTGGTATAATGATAAATTTCACAGATATGGTTTGCATACTGTGAGGAAGGATGGCAGCACTTTTACCAGTGCATGCCTACCTTTGGCTATACATTTGGCTGTATTGAAAATAAATAACTAAACAAATATAACAGGTTCAAAGTGTATCACCTGATGTTACGTACTGCACATTCCCTTAAAGGAATAGGCAGCCCTAAATTGTTATGTATCCTTGATTGGACCTAAGGATAGAATTATAGATCTGTGACTCACGGTGACTTAATTTTTATATTGCGTTATTTGATCATGTTTTGTTTCTCAAATAGCATATGGCTTTGTCCCTTGAAAGGAAGCCAGGTCTCATTTTTCCTCTCCCTGAAGAGAGAAAATTTGTGTAACTTTGGTCTTTTGTGTATTCCCCGTTCTCTTGGTGCTGTGTTACATGCCTGAGACACCCAAGCACACTCTTGTTCTTCCTATAGATTTTTCTTTTGTTGTTCCGCCCCTGACCAATGCCCCTGACCAATGTCGCATTATGCTTAGTTATTAGGCATTTTAGTTGTGTCCTAATTCCATTTCCCCTTTTCCCATATTCCTTTCACCAGTCAGCCCATTTATCATTATGGGTGTATTGTTTATGTGTACACTTCTAGACCGTAGTTATGTATTAGGGACCCCCATGTTATGTAAAATGTTTTTTTCCCCCCATGTTATGTAAAATGTTTTTTTTTCAGACTGCTTGTCAAGGTAGTGATAGGCTGGTTCCAATGTCTATTTTTAATTTTTCAGTTCTCTTGTGTTCCTGCTGCTTTAATATTTTTGGTGGGATTAGATGTGTTCTAAACATGCAAATACCCGGACTTTCTAGTGTTTGTTCTTTGTCTTCACATTTGATCATTAGCCTTTTGTATTGCATAGTGCACTTAATGCACATTTTTAAAGGGACTTTTCTTCATGTTTTTTGATAATGTGAATGATGTTATCTTTCTATTCGAGATGTTCTAGATAAGGAATTTAGGAACACCTAGGCTTAGTCATTGAGGGAACACATGTATTTACCCCATTAGACAATGCCACTATGTGAGGAAATTCATTTTGATAGAATTCCTGTGTAGCTATAGATGACAGAGAATAATGAAAAGAACATACCTGAAGATTCTAAAGATACTGTTTTGCCCTTTTGCCTTTGCTCTTGTATTTTATGCTCATGGCACATTGTCACTCCCATGCAGATTGTAGGTCACCTGCTTGCCAGTCCTTTTGTTAAAACACATGAACTGCTTTTTGTGCTTGATTTGAAGGAAACTAACAATTGTGTTACATATCCTGCATCATTAACAGGTCCTGCTAAGATCTTCCAGAGTCAAAGGAAGAGTGATTCCCTGCAGACCTGTGATCAACACTAAGCTCACACCCCATCAGTGACCGCTCTAAGATGAACAGATGTCCTGGCTCTACACTTCTTGCAATAAGAAAGTCGCGAACGATCATCAGCGCGACATCGGTGATTCCTCCAAAGCAAGGCATTTGATTTGCGAAAGGCGTTGCAGAAGAAAGGAGGAGCTGATCCATTTATTTGTTGTTTGGGCTCTGTACCTGTTATGTGCTGGTAAACCTCTGTCAGTGTACATTCCCTTGAGCCATTGGCCCGAGTTTTGGCCACATTCACACTTTTGCTTTGCACCAGTGGAACGGCAGTGCACCCGAGCATCCACGTTTAGAAAAAGGCACTACATTCTGGTGCCCAGGAGAGAGCAGCTTGAGCATCCTCTGACACTAAATGATGAGTGTTGGAGCCTGAAAGTGCTGCTGATTTTGCTAAATAGTGCTTGGATCTGCACGAGATGCTTTGTGCCCTTGATCAATAAACAGCACATCATTTGTAGTGTCTGCCACAAAGAAGAGACACTGGTGCATTGTTTTGAAACACTGAGACTTTCGAGTGAGCTGTGAGTGTTTTCCCCAAGCGGCACTCCAACTAAACAGTATTGTCTCCTCATGAAAGGCCTGACTTGAAGAGGCCCAACGCGAAGAAAAAATTGGAAGCGGATCTGATGGACTTTGGGTATTTTTTGTGAGCTTGTATAGACTTGAAGTTTGGAAAATAATTTTTGCTGTTTTGCTGGCATTGTTTTAAAGTATTTCTATTTAGTAAAAGCAGAATAAAGTCCACTCTCTGTGGAAGAGTATCCCTTTTTCATCTGAGAGCATTGATCAGGAACACCATTGTTTCACTTAAACATATAATGAATTACTGAAATGCATAGGAAGCTATATAAAACGTTATTAGAAAATTCTATGATTTGCTGTCTGCTTAGGACTGTGCAAGTATTACGCATTTGACCTTTTGTTGTTCTTTTTCCCTTGCTGAATTGTATTATGGTTTTTGTTAAATTTTTGATTGGTTACCATTTGCCAGTTGCAGGGTCACGTAGGAGTACAAATGGTTCAGTTTGTGACCTGAGTAGTGGCAGTAGGCCTGCAGGACTTGCAGTGTCCCTATGACCTGCTAATGATCACAGCTGATGTACTCTACCAAGATTGCGTGAGCGACATTAGAAAATGGAGATTGTATTGAGGAATGACGATAAAAAACAGGAGATGAAAAACAGACATTACAGAATATTGTCCTTTAAGTGCAGTATAGCTCTATCTATTTTAATACTTTAATGTATTTTATTGGCTACTATATTTTGGTATGTTTCCCCCTACACTATTGACGTCTGCACCAACTTCCCAACATACTCTTTCTTTTTTTTCACATGAGTTTCATATTTTACCTGAACATGAACTGGTTAGGTCAGATTTTACTGATAATTCTTTTGGTACAGTATTTACATCAACACCAGCTAGTGATGAATATAGCCATGTATAGGTTATTGCCTATGTAAGGGCAAAAGGATGCTCTGTGGTTCTTGGCATTCTGAACCTGTGTTTTAAATGTTATGATTCCGTTATGAATTTGGTATCAGTGAACCGCAAATGGCGAATGCGTTATTCATGAGTATTTTCATCATGTTACACCAATGGATTCACTGTGCATTTGAAGGTTTTGCATTGAACACTTGGGTTTCATCTTGTAAATAGCAGCCATGTTATTTCGTTGCCCTTACAGTAGGCTTACAGTAGGTTTTCCCCATGGCAGAGCAAGCATTTAAAGGACATAACCTTAGCATGGGTTTGTGCTGACTTCTGCATGACCTGACGACAGCTGACCCTGTTGCTTGAGGCTAACCTCCCAAGCCAGTTCCTTGTTCAGCAGCTGGCGCAATAAAGTTCAAAGAGCAGGACATGTCCGACCTTTTATGGCACCATTCCCACGGCTTCTATCTCCGTCCCATCTGTTGCTGCCTTTCCTTTACAACATGTTCATCGATCTGGGTTGAAGGTTTTTATGGTGGGTTTGTCCGGCCTGATGGAACAGGAAACCAAGCATGTGTGCAATTCTTTTCTTAGCCTGGACTTATCCTGAAAGTGGTGCTTTGTGTGCACGTCCTGGGAGTGACTAATAATAATAAGGAATGTGTGTGCCTAGAGCACAATTTTCTGTATAAAAGGCCTGTGCGAAGGCCATGCAGGCAGACTCTCTCATCCAGTTGCTTTAAGCGTGGCTGGGCGACGGAGCCTCACAATTAATGATAATAAAGATGTCTTTTCATATTTCAGATTCTGTGTTGATTTCTTTGCCACTGTTGAATGGACTACTTATTGGTAAGACCCCTGAGAAGGAGTATTGTAAATATATTTGGTTCTTCAAGGGGATTCTGGGTACTAAAATGCTGTCAGATCAAAGCAAGACACACTGTTAGTCAAGTGCCATCTACACACACCGCTAGCCATGCGCCATCCATACACAAAATCAGCACACCAGCAGCCAAGCGACAGTCCACGTACACCGCCAGGCAAGTGACAATCCATGCACACTGCCAGCCAAGCCTCATCTACGCACACCGCTAGCCAAGCGACAGTCCACACACACTGCCAGCTAAGCAAAGGTTCAGACAGACGGCCAGCCAAATGCAGTTTCATACACAGCCAGCCAAACACCAGTACACCCAGACCGTCAGCCGAACTCCAGTTCACACACACACACACACACACACAGAAACTTTTGCTAGTGTCTAGTGGTTTTCCACCACCCCCGCCCTTGGGGGCAGAAGAGCCTAAAATATCGGTGATCTGCTCCCAAGGGGGGCAGTACTGACCAAAATGTGTGCACATACAAATGGGGAGCAAACCTTGACTACAGTGCCGCTCCCTAACATACCCATAAACATATCCCTAGTGGGCTTTCTACTCCCACCCGGGGGGAGGGGGGCAGATGGAGTGTAATAACCACCAACTGCCATTTTGTGCAGCCCCCACCCGTACATATTCCAAAAAAAGAGAATCCATGGGGTCTAGTGGGCTTTCTGCCCCCAGGGTGGGCAGATCAGGTACTGGTGACTCAATCTGCCCCCTGGGTGGGCAAAAAGACTGATATGGTCTAAGAATATGGTGGTAGCAAATGCCCTTGCCCAAGGGGACGCTCTCTTCTTTCTGGTGCATAATAGAGATGATCCTTGCTTGGGGATCGCTCTCCTGTGGCGAATCCCCAAGCAGGGGGTTCCACTGGAATGTGAAGATTATCCCCTTTCTAACTGTACCTCTCCCGTCTGCCTAGGTGCTCATGGGACTGAGATAGCCTCACAAGCATGTAGGCATTGAAACTGATTTGAGCCGATCAGCTATTTTCACTTTTACTTTCAATGTAAAGACGTTGGGAGCCATGAGCATTGAGTGTCATTACGCTGAATAACAAGCATTTGCAAAGCAATAGGTCTCACCTTCACGCGAGTTTGAGCTATTGGCATTGTAAAGGACAATGACTTATTTATGTTTTGGTTTTAAAACATAAATAAAAGGCTTTGTCATTTACAATACTAATAGATTAAACTCTCGCAAATGCGAGACCTATTGCATGCCCGGTACACTTAAACCTCAGGGGTGACCTACAACATCATCAGAACATGAGGTGGCAAGAACGTCATAAACGTATTTATTTGACCCAGTCTGTGACTGAGAGAGCGCTTGTCGCTTAATTCTCTGAAACCACAGCACAGCGAGATATGCTGCAAGGTCGCTGAGCATTTCAATGACAAAATGGCCTGGTCCTTGAAAACACAAGTAAGCAACATGATGGAAAGTAGATCCCGGAAAGGATAATGGTTTGGAGTTGTTTGCATCCGCGCGGGATACTCAGTCTGTCGTCCTTACACTCTGCAAAGGGCGGCCGCTGTAACTGGGATCAGCTGAGAATTGAGCAGCGTGCTCTCTGTGATGCCGAGAGCTTTTGGAGAGTTACCACCTTGAGACTAGACTCTGTCTCTGCCAAGTGGCACAGGTTACTCTTTCTCTTGCAAGTCCCACTGACGTGCGCTGGCCTTATGGGCGCCCTCTTCACCATTGAACGAGTGTTTACTGTTGGTTCACCCCAAGACAACTGAAAGACTTACCGTACTATTGCTTGCCCCTTCCTGCATTGACATGCTGCTGTTACATCAGTGCCTACATTCATTCTGCACATTAAAAAAATATTAAAAGTGAAAGAACGTTACCATTGTGCTGTGAGTGCTGTGGGGGTCAACCCTCAGTAGCCTCGAAGAGCTGTACCAACGGCACAGCGGTTTGTGACGGGGTCCAATGCTTGCTGGCTCCGACCACAAGAAAGGAAGAAATAAACTATCTCAATAACCTTACTGTTAGACAGGGCTTTAAGTGGTCCGGGTTTCACCGGTGCTGAGCACCAGCAGGTTTGCAAAGGGGGCCTTGAAGCGGGCCCCTATTGGACTCTGTTCTGTGCCCTAGCACAGGCTTTCCATTTTTTTCTGGACTGCAGAGGCAGCAGGCTCATGGATGTACACTGCTCACTTCTCACTAGAGGAGAAGTTACAGCATGACGTCATGCCAGGTGAATGGTGTAGGGAGAAGGGAAATCCTTTAAAGAGAGTTATTTTCTCTCTGGATTTACCTTCTCTTTTTGAAACTCAGGAGTAGCAACATTGTCGCTGGTGTGTACAAATCCTGGGCACACGTATATATTATATAGATGATACAGAACTGAAATTATAGTGAAGTTGACACCGGTGTTTCATGAAGGTTGTTTTATGCAAGAATGTTCATAGAAGAAAACAACGCCAGCCGACGCGTGTTTCGTCAACAGGTCCCTTCAGGACTGGGAACAATGTAATATAACAAAATCAAAATTCAAAAGCAAATCAACATGTACATGAATTCGAAACAAAGTTAGTGACACTAGTGGGGTGACTAATCAAAACATCCTTCTGAACGTGGAAACCCTATTGAGACCTGCAGTAGACAAAGGGACAGAGCGACACTTCTAGATGCTGGCATAACGCGTTTAAGGTAAACGTTTCCCTCCTAGCTTCTATTCTTCCCCGACGGTCACCCTCTGCATGTAAATTTTCACCTCTTAGTCTGGTTGCTGTTACTCCCAATACCGTTGGCTTTTATCTCATGATTTACTATCTCTCTTGACTATTACCCCAGAGATCGACCGCCGAATGTTCATATGTCACTTTGTTAGTTATAGGAAATGACGCATTTTCAATTTTTATTACGAGTCACTAGGCTTCCATTTCTCACTACCTAGTATTCCCTAACAGTATTACATTGTTGTCTCTTTCCCCATTCGAAGTTTAATTGTATTTTGTCTCATTCGCCTCACTCGTGTATTCACGCAAGCACTTTGCAGGGCTGCAACAATTGCATGTAGGTTTATATCAGTCACATTATAGATGTGATCGTTTTGAGACCATTCAACACGATTCGCTCCATGTTTTCATCTGTAATTGGGCATTTGTTCTGCTGTTTTCTCTATTCCTTGAGAGGCACTACAGGTGTATGCTATCCAAGCGAATCGTGAATTTATCTGTGTATAACCTCATTCCTTGAGAGGCACTACAGGATGTATGCTCTCCAAGCGAATCGCAACATGACCTTTTGTGATCTCTCCAAGTTTCTATTCCTTTGAGGTTACCACTCGATGCAGGTCATACCCTCTTGCCAGACATTTCGCTCAGTTTGTCGCTCTATCCCTTTGTCTACTGCAGGTCTCAATATGGTTAGTCACCCCACTAGTGTAACTAACTTTCTTTCAAATTCATGTACATGTTGATTTGCTTTTGAATTTTGATTTTTGTTATATTACATTGTTCCCAGCCCTGAAGAGCCACAGGTAGCGAAACACCTGTCGGCTGGCGTTGTTTTCTTTTATGAAAATTCTTGCATAAAACAACCTTCATGAAAACACCAGTGTCAACTTCACAATAATTTTAATTCTGTATCAACTGTATAATATATACGCGTGCCCAGGATTTGCACATGTTTGTCTGGCTATGGGCTCTTAGCTCATTCTTTATCCAGGGGTTTGGGTCTTCCCCTGACCTGGTAGCACTGTGAAGCATTTGTTCTTCGTTTCGTTATAACCCTGCATTGTTACCTGCCCGAGCGCCACTCACCTTCTACCTCAAAAACCCTTGCAGAAACCATTGTCGCTGGTGTCACCAGGGCTTTAAATGGAAGCTTTTTCAATATTATATTCAAGCCATAGTTGCTGCTTATTTATCTTATGTAACTAACAACCATTAACAAAGCAATAGTCCGACTTTTTGTAGGTATGATGCAACTTATTTTGGTCACCACCCAGGACAGCTGCAGGGGATCACTAGTTTTGGGGCTGCTCCCCCTGCTCTCCACCCCGGAGCCCGCTTGGGTCCCGACCATCTCGGCCAGGCTCTGCCAGCTCCACCGCAATTACCCCCTCTAAGCGTGCTTGGCGCTTCGAGATCACACTGCGCTGCTTTCCTCAGGCTCTAGCTTGAATTGGAGGGGTGAGGCGACGGCTGGTGGGGTCAAGGCTGGGTGGGGTCGGGGGGCCTAGGGTGGGCTGGATTAGGTGAGCAGGGGGGTGCCACTAGCTATTCATAAACATAGCTATGATTGCACAGACATAACGCACGGTGGCTAGACTTTAATAAGAAAACCACGCTGAAAAAAGAAAAACCTACTGTGAGTGACCGTAAGCTCGGCCCAGTTCATTCGTGCCCTGGGCCGTGAGTACCCAGAGGAGTCTGATCACACCCTAATTACATCGTGGAATATGAGGTCCGGAAAAGTCAGGAAATATACGGCGCCAGTCAAGCGAAAGAAACCCAATCACTCTGAAGCCACCGAGGCATCAAACGAGGCCAACCATAGACCAAAACTCTTAAGCCTTCTGGACTATTTTAGAAGAACGCCAGCAAAAACCGCCACATTGTCACAATCAGACCCTCAAACTCTGGAGGTGACCACATCCACACCTATAACCCCGGCTCAATCTGGGCTGACCCAATTGGCTTCCCTGCAATATTGGGCATTTGAAACCAAAAAGGCGACGGAACCACCTGAAGTCTACGTCTTTGGATCTACCCATAACAATCTCTTGAGGAAGCAGGAAAAAGACGAAACCTCTATTGCTAACAGCAAAAACTCTCAACATACTCATTTCACCCAGGGCAACTCTTCCTCACCCCCAGCAGAGGACAAAGGATCATCTCACCTATCGCAAACTCAGCCGGAAGGTACCCTGTGCACAACAAGGGCCTGCTTAGTTCCAACACAGCCTCCTAATATCCGTCTGGTGATCCCAATGGAGCCCTCACTGGTTTTGCACCAACAAACAACGACGGCGCAAATACACAAGGAAGACAACTTTGTGCCACTCAATAGTAGCCAACCACCCTCAGCATCACCAACCTCAATCACTCCTATTGCGTCACCAGTATTAAGCCCCCTGCACATGATATTTTCGCCACCTGGATTAACAAAGGTCTCACTGCAAAACCAGCCAGAACTGCCCGAACCGAATGATCAGCTCATCTCAGACTTATCTCTTTTTTTCAAGACTAATCAAAACTCTCCCAGGCACATCCCAAATGATAAGTCTAACCTCGAAGAACACATAGCAACCAGCGCTTGGCCGCAACTCCTCCAGACTCTACAACAAACTGTTAACGCACTAAATTACCATTCGGTAAAACTGGAGGTGCAGGTGGATTTATTAAATACCCTGGCTTTATTTACGTCCGGGATCGACAGCAAACTGGATAAACTAAACAATTTAATCTTAAGGGCACAAGCATCTGCAAAACTTTCCCAACCAGTCTGCTGCTGCTCCCCAATTATAGACTCTCTCTCCCTGCTCCCAGAATGCCTGTCTACTGTCATAAGGGAAGTGAAGCTGATGAGGGGAGGAAACGTTAATACTACACCTCCCTCACCTTCACAGCAAGAACAACACCTCACCCGAGACGGCCAGAGCCACCACGGCCAACCACAACCAAAATTGACAGACGACAATGGTCCGTCATGTACCTTAATTGGGCCTACAATTGGCCCAGACCAAGCTGTGACCGAGCCAAAAGCTAGTCCAGCGCCTCAGACCGCCCCAACAGTGGAAGTTCCCCCACCGCTCCCCCCAGCATGCAGTAAGAGAGAGCGCAAACGCCAGCGTAAAAAAAGAAACAAACTCAGGGAAAGCACCAACGTGGTCCACCAGAAACTCTTCCCTCTTTTCCTAAAAACAGAAAATAAAAAATCTCTCACTACAACTAGTGCACTATCGCCCACGACAAATAATAATGGAGATCCCTCAGTGACAGCCACCCAACAACAAGCGAGGAGTCGCCAGGATCAAAGCATTGCAAATCCAGACTCAGAAACTGACAACCTTGGCGTACCTACAGTAAGCATAACGATGACCTCCGATAAAACAAGTGTAACTGGGCCCATAATGACAACAGGGAAACCCAAAGCTCAAATGGCTTCAATCTCATCCGCTTCGGACAATGTAACCCCAAGACCAAACTTCTCTAAAACCATTTGCAATAATTTAATAACCCCGACTAGTTACAGCCCATCGTTGAAAATGGCCCCTCAAAGACTGACACAACAGATATGCGAAACCAAACCAGTCACACTACCCGAAAAACTGGACAATCTGCCTCCAAATGCATCGGACGGGAGAAAAAACGACCCACCGCGCCACCAGATCTTACTGGTTCCTGAATATGAATCCAAGGGTCGGCATGACATTCTTAACAGATCGAATCTGATAAAACTCGTGGAAGGTATCCCAGGGCTTGCGGCGCTGTCAACGGACAGCATAGATTCCATCAAATTCCTCCCTCCCAGAGGCAATCAACCGTCTGAGGCCACCGTGGTGACCTTTAAATCGGCCAGTTGGGTAGGAGCTTTTTTGGAACACAAGTCCATCCTGCGAAACTGGGGAATTAGAGTGTACCTATATTTCACGCCAGGGTACCCAACCTCCCTGCTCACCAGATTAACACCACCCAGACAACCGACCGCCTCCAAACCAACCGTACTAGCAAGGCCCTACTCCATCCTAAAAAACGCGTCAGGACCAGAAGCTCACTTCAAACCATTTAAAAAGGAAGGCACCCAGGTTGACTCAAGCCAAGGCTGGGGGTGGCTGCCAGCGCTCCTGTCCTCAAAAAATGCAAACTGACCATCCGTGGCCGGGAAGCAGGAGGATAAATATAAACTCCCCGGAAAACCACACCCAGTAGCAGAATCACAGGTAAAAAAAGACAACAGACAGGGGCCGTCGCTATTTTCATTGTGCTCATGGAACATCAGTGGGCTCCATCAAAAAACCTCTAACAATGACACTCTGACCTTCCTATGTAAACACGAAGCAATCACACTACAGGAAACCTGGGCCACAGAGGGCCGCCCCATCGCAGGATACATTGAATTTCGGACGCTGGCACTAAGGGACAGCCATTACGGTCACCCTAAAGGCGGTCTGTCCACATATATTTCCAACAACCTAAAAGGCACATTCAATCACCTTCCATTTAAAGAAAACTGGCTACTAGGGGTCAAAATCAACCCGTGGAGGAAGCAGCGTCCACTCTACCTCATAAATGTTTACATCAACCCTAGTACTCGAACCAAAAAAGACCACCTGGCCCGTCTAAGTGAAATCATGAACGATCTTGCCACAGAACATCCCAACTCGGATCGTATTGTGACGGGGGACTTCAATACCAACTTATTTCAGGGGAAAGCCGCAGACATGGAAGGGCCTGCTCTGACTAACATCATCGAGGCCATGACCCAAACTAAACCTTTGAATCAAGCTCCCAATAAACTGGGTGAGCTTTCCGTGATGAGATTTTACAATGCAGGCTACCTGGTTATGAACGGAAGGTCAACCGGTGACACCCCCCCAAATTGGACCTGGTCTAATGGAAGCAAAAAATCATATTTAGATTTCACCATCAGTAACTCAGAACTATTATTTAACCTGGACTGTTTCAGCATCCATCCACGGTCAGAAAGTGACCACAGGCCACAGGTCATCACCTTTAACACAAAGATAGAATTTCACAATACGGCGCCCGCAACCTACAAGGGAATATATACTGAAAATCTAAAGCGTCTCAAATGGAGCGAGAACAACAGCAAGAATATCCTAACAATAAGCAAGGACTTTATCAAAGGTAGATCTGGAGAAGACGCCAACCCAACAGTGAAATGGTCGCTGCTCTGCTCTCATCTGATTAACAGTCTTCCAGCGACAGTGCAGGGCTTAAGCCGCACTCAATCAGCCGAGCTCACAGTTTCCACCGACACAAAGACTCTAAAGAAAACGAGAAACAACGCCCTAAGGTTATACTTAAAATTTCCAGGGAACAGCGTCTACCACATAACCTACCAACAAGCCCAAAAAGCGTTCAAGAGGGCAATTATCCAAGAAAAAAGGGCGAAGGAATCTCAATACTGGGTCGAATTGGTGTGGGAGAGCAAGAAAAAAAACTCGAGGAAATTTTGGGCACTCGTGAACCGCACCAATCAAAACCTGACAAACTCAGGCTCAGCAAATATCCAGGAAGCGGAATGGGCAACATATCTAATGGTCCACTTTCAGGTTCAAGATCATTCGGGCCACTCTGGACCACTCAGTGCATATGGCACTTGTGCTAGCGTAACATCGAGCACCCCTTCAGCCCCAGCACAAGAGCCCACTGTGGAATATGTATTACCTGAAGAAAGAGTCATCAAAGCAGTGACAAAAGGGAGACAAGACGGAGCACCAGGCCCGAACGGCCTCCCACAGAGGCTGTTTAGTTCAGACATTCCCTTCTGGTCTTCGGAGCTAACGGCCCTATTTAATTACACCCTGAGGACAGCAACAATCCCGGACTCATGGCGTGGCGCAATCATCCACCCTATTCACAAAACTGGATCTCGCGCTGCCCCTAAAAACTACAGACTAATTGCCCTGCTAGACATAGAGGCGAAACACTATGCCGGGCTTATTCTGGAGGACCTTGGGCAATGGGTAAAGGACCACAATCTGATTCCACTGAACCAAACTGGGTTTGTTGCCAACTCGGGAACCATGACAAACTTATTAGCAGTTTCCACCATCATCGACAAAGCCTTTTTAACATCTAGGACATTATTTTGCTGCTTCGTCGACTTTAAAGCTGCATTTGACAGAGTTCCCAGGGCGCTACTCTGGGAAAAATTGAGGCGGTGGGGAATTCCAGACAAAATCCTAAACCCCATTATTCAACTGCACACTAATACCTGGGTTCGAGTGAAGCTAGGGTCCGGCACGCATCTCTCGCGAAAAATCATGACCTCAAGAGGAGTTAAGCAGGGATGCGTGCTGGCCCCCCTTCTCTTCAATCTTTTCATAGCAGACCTGTCAAGCACCCTAGATAAAGTAAACAGCCACCCGCCCAAAGTAGGAGGCACGGCATTATGTAACCTTTTATATGCCGATGATCTGGCCTTGTTCAGCCTCACAAGGGTAGGGTTACAAAGGCTCCTTGACTCACTGATGCAATACACGACGATTAATCAACTAGAAGTCAACATGAAAAAGACCCTGATCGTCCCCTTTGGCAAGAAACGTTATGGAGGTGGCGGCTGGTCTCTAAATAAAACAAGCCTCAGTACTGGCCAATCATACAAATACCTAGGCGTCCACTTGGACTCCAGAGGTAATTTTGTAAAGCAGAGTAACGTGATTGCAGCCAAAGCCTCAGCACTAATGGTATCATTGTCCAAGCTGTCGGCGAAACTCTCGGGCCCAACCCTTTTCCCTCTATTAGAAGTCCTAAGAGCAAAGATCGGCCCCACATTATCATATGGCATAGAGACCTTCAAAGGTAAAATGAACACTGTCTTAAATAAATACACAACAAAAATTTACAAAAAAGTACTCCATCTGCCAAGCTCTGCATCCCCAGCACAGACTAGATTAGAGTTAGGGCTAACAAATTATGATTCCCAGAACCTTGGTACATATCTCAAGCTCTGCCACAAACTAAGACAGGCCAAATCTGGCACACTAGAATTTCTAGTCTGGAAAGAAATTTATGAGAGTAACCCAGGAGGATCATTTGGCTGTCTCCTGAAGGATTATATACACCAGATGTCAGCTGCTGATCTCTGGGCCCTAAATCCCAGCCAGTGTGCCTTTAAAAATGCAATTAAAAAATGTGTGAGATCGATATCTCTCGCTACAGATAAAGCCCTCCTCACGAAACGCAGCCATTCTTGGGCAGTAGTAAACTCCTACAAACAAGTATCTGCAGCTAAGTATTTATCCACCACTTTTTCACTCCATTTAAAACGCTGCTTTATCGCCCTAAGAATGGGGGACTGGCGCTTTCTTCAAAATCTACCCATCTGGCGCCGCACAGAGGGGGACACAACCTGTAGAGGATGTGGGTTAGCGATAGAATCAATTATGCACGTGGTCTGTATCTGCCCCACCTTTAATTCCCAACGCAGGCGCATGCTTAGGTTAGAATGGAACAGGTTGGGGGTCCGGACCTGCAGGCATGCCATCATTGCCGCTTTGTGCACGGACAATACTGTTTTAAATATAAAAATTGCCAAATTTATTCAACAAGCGTATCGCTACCTTAACATCAAGAAAACTGCCACGGCATTGCCACTGGCCCTTCAGACTAATTAATGTTCTGTAACAGAATTCCCACCGACCAGGGGGCTAATAACACCAATCGAAACTCTGTCGTACGTACCCTCTACGGTTTGATTTTGCAATTGAATACGATGGGAGATGTTTGTGACACGCCAGGTCACCTTTTATAAAACAGCTTAAATTCTTACTCATTTAATTTATTATTATTATTTTTTTGAATTTTTTTTAATGCTATTTATGTCTGTACGGGTTTCCCTTTTAAATCTTTTTCTCGCAAAACTGTACATAATGTGATTTGGGAAACACTTTCAAAGATAGTGTTCTATATCTAAATAAAGACACTGGATGTTGAGCTGGCGGGAAAAGAGCTGGGAGCTAGGTGGATTTTAACATAGCCAGCTGAATTTTTCTACTCTTTCAATCATTTTTTATTTTTAAAACTGTACACAATGTGATTTGTGCAATCTTTTAAAGATATGTTTTATATCTAAATAAAGGAATTATTATTATTATTATTATTTTGGTCATATATTTGGATGCAACAACAGAAACAGCAAAATAGAGTCGGCCACCACACTATGCTAAGCACAGCTCTTTAGCTTTGATGTTTTTCAGCAACTTCCCCATAATTACATTACCCGCGCCCCTTTCAGAGACCTCCAGTTTTTCATCCCACTTAAAGCCCTGCTCTTAGACACATTTTGTGGAATGGTAACCTATCAAATACCTGCTGCCAAAAGTTCGGAAGCTTTAGGCGAAAGCATTTACCGCCAAATATAATCCATTGAAGAAAAAATGTAACATTAGGATCAGTAGTTCCACTAATCAAACTTTCCAACACTATCACATTTAAGAGGACCCACTTTGACAGGTATAGCGGGAGCTTGTAACAGTTCCTCCAACACAATAAATAAACTTGAATGAGTAATGAGGGGGATCGAAGCAACAGACCAACATGGCAATGCCAACTCCCAAAACCTGCCTGTATCTGAACAACTTGCACTGACAGCTTCCCCGCCAGCTCCACTGAGACAACATATTCCTTCAGAGCACTCACTTGTCAGCTTCTGCGCCTCCAGTCCGGTCCCCAGCCAGGGTCGGATTGGGATCATAATTCGGCCCGGGCACTGACGAAAAAAGTGGCCCACATTCAAGAGACGTGGCCCATATTTAAGGGGCGTGGCCCATATTTAAGGGGTGTGGCCCACATTCAAGGGGCGTGGCCCATATTTAAGGGGCGTGGCCCACATTCAAGGGGCGTGCCCTTTCATGAAACACCATTTGCACAGACAAGGAATGAAAGTGGGAGGATACTGGGCCATATTACCAACAACTAGCGATAATTTTTGTCTCTAACTTGTTTAGAGACAAAAATTATCGCCGCACATCGGCGATTTTTATCGCAGATAAACCTTGCTATTAACAAGGTTTATCGCAAATGCGATAAAAAACGGCCGAAATGCATGAATATCGCTGAAAAGTCAGCGATATTCATGCATTATCGAGCAAATGCTCTTAGCCATGTTATCCACCTCCCATTGGATAACATGGCTAAGAACTGCTCAGGGCAGGTGTTAGCTTTTGGAGATATTCCCGCTTAGCGCGAATATCTCCAAAAGTTGGTAATAGGAGATAGCGATGTTAGTGACTGTTTTCAGTCTCTAACATCTTGGCACGCCCACTTTGCATCTCATTAGTGATAAATATCACTGACATGCAAAGTGGGGCCCAAGATGCTCGCTATCTCCTACTAGCTGTCGCTAACTGGTGTTAGCGACAGCTTGGTAATAGGGAGATAATTTTATCTCCGCTTTCTTGGCTTTTAAAGCCAAAAAAGCGGAGATAAACCCCCTTGATAATATGCCCCAAAGTTCTTGCACAGGACACAGGGCCAAGGTGACAATGGGCTACATGCTGAGCAACTAAAAAAATAGCAAGGCCCCTTTTTGTCACAAAATGATTCCAGCCCTCCAGCACAGGAGCACCTGAAAAGCAGCAAAGCCCCTGCTATTACTAACCTACTTAGCCCTCCCCAGGCCTTCAGCACAGGAGCACCTGAAAAGCAGCAAAGCCCCTGCTATTACTAACCTACTTAGCCCTCCCCAGACCTTCAGCTCTGGAGCACATGAACAGAGGTAAGACCCCTGCAATTAGTAAATTAATCAACCCTCCAGGCCTTGGAAAAATGTCCTGGCAGGGGAGCACAAAACACAGCTTTCTGTGTCATCCAAGGTAGCCAGGTAGCCAGGGGGGAGGCTGAGGTGAAGCTGGTGCATGGGAAGTGCCTTCCCAGTGTGTTCTGGCAGTTTGAGTATTTACCACTTACTGTAGTATTACCCTTGTACCTGTGTATGGTACCCTTTTGTAACTTGCACATGTCACTTTTCTCTTGTAACACACTGTTTGCTACCTCTCATTTTTGTTTGCTTTAGATACTTGCACAAATGCCACCATTGCCTACGTAACGTTTGTTCTTGTGCTGGAGTGTCTGCCATTAATTGCAGTATTATACCTCTACTTGTATTTTGTACGCTTTTGTAACCTGCACACATATTACTTTTTCCTCCTGTAATGTATCGTTTGCTCCTCTTGTATTTTGGTTGCTCACTGTAGAGTTTGGATGGTGGGGGCGCTAGGCCTTCATCACGTAGGCAGGCACACTAATGATGCAGACACGGACACAGTGCTGGGGATGGGTGAATGGGCCACGAGCACGTGCGCTCTGCCCCTTTATTGACCAGGGTCATGTGACCCATGACGCCTGGTGGTGGGTGGGTGTAAAGTGTACGGTTACAACAAACATGACAGACACTAGACCGTGTCTCCGTCAGTACATCCCTCCCAACCTTAGTTAAGCAAATTGCCCTAACTAGAGTTCAACCTGCGGGGAAAAATACAGTTCATTCAAAACCCATAATTTACACGACGACTCCCACGTGGTGGTCTTTACTGCTGGTTCCGTTGATTACTGGCAATGTCTTTTCTTTGCCTTGGCAGACTTGCAGCTTGTAAGTGGGCTTTACAGTCCCTCTCTTTCTGTTCCACATCCTGTGAACGTGCAGAAGTATAAATATACATCGAGTCCCAAGTGTGTTACTTTTTTCCGCTGGATTGTCCTGTTCAAAGTGCTTGGTTGAAACTGGTGTCTATTCCTGACGGGACCTTCAGCTGCAGGTTCTTCCCTGCTGTTGCAACGACAACCTGTGGCCATCAGGTGCCGCTCCGCTCGCAGTTGGTCTCTGCTTGTCCCCTGTGCGTCAGGTGGTCTGCGCCTCTGTTCTGTCTCCTGCTTCTGGTCACTGCTTGTGAGCGTCGGTCCTTGCGCTCTCATGCGTGGAGTTCCGTCACTCCTTCTCCTGGTGTGTAAATTCTGGTGCTCTTGCGTGCTTGGCGCATTTCTGCCGCGTTCCTGCGCCGTCCAGTGCTGTCCTGATGTGCTTGGCATTTGCTGGCGGCAACAGCTGCTGTGCTGTCCACTCGCATGCACACTGTGCATTCTTTGAGTCCTTGTTGGGGTGGATGCAGGTAGTTCCTCGAAGGATTGGCACTTTGTTGGTGCTGCAGGGAGCTCTGTCACTCTTACCCGTGTGCTGCACGTTCCTTTGGCTTGCTGGGTGCTTGGCCTGTCGTGTGGCCTACTGGCCACAAGGTGGCAGTGTTCCTTAGAAAACTCCGGTATTGCACTGAGGCAGGTATCGTGCTCACGGTTCGGGTCTCCTGGAAGGGCCTTCCCCACGGACGTCTGTCACACTGTCCTCACTGGTGTGCTGGGGGCCGGCCTCGAGGGTGCCAGGTAAGTCTTTATTATTTTGTTTTCTAGCAGGCCTCTCACTCTCTGTCTCTTTTCCGCCTGCCGTTGGGGAGGGTGACTTTCACAGGCTGACAGTCCGGCTTTTTTTTCTATGACCTCTCCCGCCGGCAGCTTCGTTCTTTCCACGCTGCGCGGGGAGGGGCAGGAGCTGCCGTAGACGCCTGGGTCAATTGTGGCCTTCAGGGCAGTCTCTGCGGACAGTATGGTGGGCCTTAGCGGGCCTCGGGGCGAACACTAATCCCCACCTGCACCTTCTCGCATCCCGGGCGCAGCGGCAGGCACCACGGTTTATTCTGCTGCCCGGGGGTGAAGAGATGAGTCTCGTCAGGCTTTGGTAGCTCCCCACACGCTACGGGCCGCTCTCACACTTTTCCCGCTCCCTGCCTGCGACAGCTTCTCCTGCTTTCCTCGCGGGCAGGGGAGCTCGGGCATATCATCTGAATGCAGGGTATGTGTCCGCTCGGCGGACAGCGTCAGTAACTCAGTGCGGGTGGGCTCCGCTTGCAATGTGACGCCGCCCGGAAGCTCTCCCTACGCTGCGGGCGCTTCTCACCACAGTTCATTCACCCCGCCGCCGCCTCTTTCACACTCGCTGCGCGGCGGGGACGGAGAACGCTGCAGGCAGGCCGCGGGTGGGCTCCGCTGGCCTTGCTTAACTTAATGTTCATAGTGGGCCACCATTGAGTTCGGCGAGGCGCCATAATTATGCGGGTGGGCTCCGCTTCACTGTACAGTCATGGGAGGTCGCTTCAGGCTCACGCGGCCCGCCCCAGGCTCACCTCCGGCCTACGGGCCTCTTCGACAGCGGGGTCAGTGGCGGCCGACGCGGGTGGGCTCCGCCCGGCCGGTCCTCTTCTCCGGCGGGGGTCACTGCATCGCGGCCGGCTCAGGTGGGCACTGGTCGGTCCGCACTTCGTGGCGAGGGACCTCAGCGCCGGCCGACGCGGGTGGGCTCCGGTCGGTCGCTTCTTTCTGGGCAGCGTTGCGGCCGGCGCAGGTGGGCACTGCCCGGTCCGCTCTTCCTCTCCAGGGCTCTTCTCCTGGCAGGCAGGGCTGCAGGCATTACCGAGGTGGACACCCGGTCGCCACGTCCTCGCAGGCCCAGGGCTCTTCACACGCCCTGCAGGCCATCGGACGCGCTCCTCGCCGGCTTCTGGGGGTGCCCTCGACACGGGCAGCTCTCACCCCCCTTTCATGGAGTTTTCTTGGTAGTGGCACACGTGGGCACACTCACCGCCTCGTCGCCATTGTAGAGTTTGGATGGTGGGGGCGCTAGGCCCTCATCACGTAGGCAGGCACACTAATGATGCAGACACGGACACAGTGCTGGGGATGGGTGAATGGGCCACGAGCACGTGCGCTCTGCCCCTTTATTGACCAGGGTCATGTGACCCATGACGCCTGGTGGTGGGTGGGTGTAAAGTGTACGGTTACAACAAACATGACAGACACTAGACCGTGTCTCCGTCAGTACACTCACTATTGTCACTTTTGATTCATGTAACTTAACGTTTGCTTTTGTAATTTGTCCACTTATAATTTTCTCCTCATGTATTATTGCTGTTCCTAGTGTGAAGCGCTCTGACACCTTCGGGCAAAGTCCGTGCTATATAAAATCGCATAAATAAATAAATAAAACAAAAAAATTCCAAACATCACCAGGCCCCCACAGGAAGACCCATTCTTCCTCGCCCACTATGCCCTGAATGTGAAGGGCTGTGGGCGAGGTGTTAAGACTAACACCGGTTCTGGGCTGCATGGGCGCCAGGGGGCCGAGGTGCAAATGGCTCAAAGGCCTGAGAAACACCTGGCCCCCAGGGAGGCCGATTATTGCAAACAATCACCCCTGCCCAGCCTCAGCTTGATTGCTTGGCAGGGCAGGGGTGAAGGAGAGGCCACAGCTGACAATCGCTGTCTGGCCGCACAGCGAGGCTGCTTTCATTTTCTGTGTCTCTGTCTCCGTGCACTCTGTGGGCCGTTTTTTTTTCTCCCCTTTCCTAGTCCACTCTCTGTGGACTGGGACAGGGGAGAAAAAAAACGGCCCACAGAGGGCACTGAGGCACCGGCCCTTCGGCCCATTCCCGAATGCCCGCCTTGCCAATCCGCCCCTGTCCCCAGCCCACCCAACTCCATCTTCTGTGGCCCGGGAGGCCATGAATCTCCTCCCGGCGGCGGTGGGGGAGAGGTATAAGCAGGTAGCGGTCCAGCGCTACCGCTCAGGCCAAGCATGCCCCGAGCAGCACAGGATATTCGTGCAGAAACTGGCACTCGTCTCCATAGTAGCATGTCTTATCCTTGGCGTAATAGCGACAGTACTTGAGCTTCAGAGCACAGGGAGCCTCAAAGGGGCAGTGGCGGGAGTGCCAGGGAGAGAGGGAGGCAGCCGTTCATGGCTGCACTGCGGCCTCAGCCTGGCATGGGTCCGGGGGCTTTCCTGTGTGCAAGCAACAAGGAGCAGAGAGGCAAAACAGAACACATGCAGGTGTCAGAGAGAAACAGGATGCGTAAAGGAGAAAGAGAGAGAGAGCTAGAGGAAGATGGGCGGCCTTCGATAAACAATGGGCTCTACTAGCGAATGCTTCGCATCCTTGGAGCATTGCGAGCTAGGTTACTGACTGCAAAGAAGGCAAGCAGTCGCGATTGGCACGGCAGGTTAGAAAGGGAGAGCGTGCACAGCACGCTGAATGTAATTAAAGCACTATTAATCAATGAGAGAGAGAGGGAAAATCGAGTACACTCTCGGTCCCCCTCGTAGACTAGTATAAACAACAGAAGAGTGTAAATTCGTTAAATGCAAAAGGAAGAGCATGGAACAGGGTGTACAAATCAATTGGATTTGTGTAGAAGGCACTCACTCACCAACTTGGTTGGTGACATGCTTCATCACTGGGCCCCACCGGGAGAAGCCGAATGCCTCCCCGGTGTGCTACGACGCCAGATTTACTGCGGCGCTGGGTTTTTTGTGAAGATTGTTGTGAGTGTGGTGAATTAAAAATTACCCGATTGTGTCTTATGAAAAAACTTTATTAGGTAGCCAATCTGACATATTAAAAACTATGTGTAGGGAAATTACCAAATATATTGTTTGGCTATTTCCACTTGGAGTGGAGTCAACATGTTTCTGCCCTTAATGTATGATTTACTGGGCATTCTTCAGGACAATGGGAAAGTGTAGCTCGGCGGTATGGGCACGCTACGGCCCACCCTAACCTGAGGACGTGAAAGTAAAAAAGAAGTGAAAATATGTGTAAACAAACCAACAGGTTTGTGGGGTTATCTCTAAGTCAGAGCAACCCGTTGGATCTGAAAAACAAAATTGACAGACAAACATACAAAACACAAAATTAGTGCATAAGCATTGATGGTTTGTTTGTAAATAAACCATGTTCAGGGAAAAGTGCTCTGGTTTAAAGCCTCAAAGAGGTTACCAGAGATCTACTGTAACCGTATTTTACAGTGATGGTGTGCTAGCCGGGGAGGTGGCAGCTAGTGATGGTACATGCATGATGAAACGTTTCATATTCAATAAAACACCTGCATGCCTGCTCGGGCGTTAAGCGGTAATGGCGGTGTTGGTTGTAGATCAATGGGCCTTCTTGTGAGGCCAGTGAGCTAGAGTACTGTGGCTACAACCCGACACCTTCATGCACCAAAATGGTTAAAGGAGAAGAAGAGAGCGCTCGCTTGTTATGTGAGCGATCCACGCCCCATGGGGAACCTGTCTTCTCTCTCTGACCAGACCCCGTGGATGAGTATGGGAGGGTTCAGGATCGTTAAAGAAGGCAGTGGACGGTGCCGGCGGTGCATGGCCACACACGTCATTACCGGAAGTGAGGAGAAACCTCCAATCGGTATGACGCGTGGTGAAAGAAAAGCTGGAGCGCTGACTCTATTGGAAGTAGTGATCCCGCAAAAGTATGAACACACAGAATATATAGGCGATTTTAGAGCTAGAGCAAATCACTGATGTGATATTAATGAGAGGTTTATCAGTGTATGTAACTCAAACTCAATCATAGTTATGTTCACCACGAGGTGTTCAATAAAGTTAACGGAGGGGCGTGGCTGAAATGCCTAGCGTTAACCAAGGCGACCGGTTAGGCAGTGAAAGATCAGCTACACCGTGCTCTCAAACAAGGGCAAAATGCTTCAAACTTTATTTGTGAATTATAAATAAAGGTATGGCAGTCTCAGGAGTATGTTGGTGTTTAGACAAACTTATGCGTATTCGATGTAGACCATGACAGTTAGTCGCGGTCAGGGTAGTGGCAAGCAGCATGGAATGAGGCTATCGCTTACATGTGAGTGAAAACAAACTGGGCCATGAATCCCACAGCGTGGACATGCCCAGAATACCACTCAAAGGGTTTTAAACAACAGTCATTTGCAAAGTCGTGCAGAGGGCTGTTGTTTTAGAGGTTCCAAGAATCGGAAAGGTAGTAAGAGGTTTTTGTCCCATTTGTCATAAGTAGATATGTTGTTCTATCATCTGTACACTATCAACAACCTCTTGGTTTAATGTGGAACCAGAACATATAGAGGGGGAATTATATAGATTCAGTGCTTCAAAACTGATGCCCATGTAATGTCGTCATGCCTCACATAGGACAAACTCATTAAAGAAAATAGTGCTTATATGTAAGAACCGAAGTAAAGGGGCCAGTTGCCATGGGAGTATACAAATGATGACATTGACATCACTAAGGAGGGACTAAAGGCCTATTTATTATTATTATTTATATTTATTATGAAGGAATCAGACGCAAGCATTTATGAAGGGCAAAGACACACTCCAATAAAAAATGTGGGCAGGGCTTCTCCTCCGTACAGTACCTACACCAGATCGCTAGTGCAGCGCTTGCGCGCTGGCTCAGGCTCAACCTAAAAAATTCCTCGGGTAACTGGGAAAGCTCTTCCACAGCTCCAGAGGCTAGGAAAAAAAAGAGAATCCTCTGCTATTTACAGCAGAGGAATTTCTGACTGATGTGCTGAGGACATAACGGTTACGTCTTCTGCACATCAGCACCACATCCAAGGATGTAACCGTTACGCTTCTGCACACCAGCACCACAGCCAAGGATGTAACCGTTACGTCCTCAGCATGAAAGGGGTTAAAACAGTGTCTGTACCTTTAAGGACCCAGAGGCCACTAGTATTCCTGTGTCTTTTATATAGATTATCGGCCTGGTCTTTCTTGGTTCATATGTTCTCGAACCTAATAATATGTAATGAATTTGTTGGAGTGGGTAGATTGGCTTCAGAACCTTTTGACATTGGGTTGCGGGTCAGCCATACCTCTTGCCTTTTCAGCGTGAATTTTTATGAATTGGGTTGCGGGTCAGCCATACCTCTTGCCGTTTCAGCGTGAATTTTAATGATTCAGATTGTCCTATGCTTGTGTTGCCCTAAACTATAATATATAGTTAAAATTGAGTCGGATTGGAATTCCTTTTAACAATGCATTATTATGTGATAATCAGATCTCAAACAAACGTATAAAGTTATTTAGAATTTCGGTGATCTTCTCTCAGATATTCATGGATTACTAACTTTTAGCATTCTTAGCTGCTACAATGTGATATTTGACTTTAAACATGCTATAGTGAACATTAAAAAAATATATATTGGTTCACATTTTTATTGCAGAAACAACCAAAATATTATTCTACAAGAAGAACTCTAGGATAAGGGAATGAATAGAGGTAACTTTCCTAACTTATCTAATAGGGACAGTTTTTAATTAAATCAATTCTTCGTTTAGTTTATGGTGCATGGACTACATGACAGTTATGGATTGTGGTAATTTGTGTATGGATAGCTTATAATGGTATGGCTGAAGTAGCTTAACTTATACTATTTGTTAGAAATTTGGATTCTAATTAATTTTCTGTTTCTGATTCAGTTCTAAATCTTTATTTGGGAAACCACTGACCTCTGGAACTGGCTCATATACTTTGAAACGAATTACCTTTATGGTGAGTGAACTGCTTGATTATGGCAAGATTACCTTTGGAAGAGGCTGTCCATTACAATTGGACATGTCCTTTGTGGCTTTGTTTGGCTATTATTAAGCCATTGGTTCATAAGGTTCTTCCTTTCTACTTGGGTGACATATCAAACTCTGGTTTTTCTTAAGTCTGGGACTTACTCTATTCTATGCACTTACTCTATTCTCTGCACCCTTTCTCTCTCCTATTTCTCTGTTTTTCCTGTTCTTCACTATTTTGATAATTGATTAACTAAATAAACTTGATGTTGTGCTCTGTGCTTCCTAGTTTAAATTACACTAGTAGTCCTTAAGTGACTTTCTCCACTTTGTATATCTTCTATGTCTTTTGGTCTCTAAACTTTGGTTCTTAGGTGGAGTGTACACCCACTGGTGATGGTTTGGTTTAGAATTTAAAGAGAATTGTTTATATCATGTATCCTTTTCATTTTATTGTAGCCCTGAAGAAGTCATTTGGGTGACTGTGCCCCGTGACGAAACACGTGTTGGCATTGGTTTTTTCTATTGGCTATGCTCTATATGAATTTGATGAACTCTGAAGACTTAGATTATGATGAAGAATTCTCTGATGTATGACGAGAAAAGAAAATAAAATAAAAGGAATTAATTTAATGGACTCTGAAGGAATATTGATTTGACTGTGGTCATCTTTTCTCTTGAGACTATAAGAAATTTGTTTGTGCTCGGGAACAACTTGTTTTCTGTCATTGAATTCTCTGTTTCTCAGAGGATTCCTTTTGGGGACGCAGGTGGCCGCTTTCCCCTGTTCGCTTGAGCCATTTTACTTGAAGAACACTGTATCAGTTGTTATTGCGCAAGTATTACCCAGCCACTGTTTGTTTTGTCTTATGCCTAGCAGGAGGCAGTTGGCTCAGTCCCTTTTTAGGTCGAGCCTAGAACAGTGCATGCGCTGCTTGCTCGACTTTTAGTAAAGGGCAAAAAAAGTGCTACCTACCAGAGTTTTGCTGGCCTGAAGCTTGAGTGCACGTGCATGCACGCGTGCAGCCACCATCTGTCTCCTCCGTCATGGGTTAATAAGTTGCTTTCCACACTGCCTCCTTCCGATCACTTTAACTTTCACTTTCGTGGCTCGGCTTGTTTAGATAGTTGAAAAGATCCGCTTGGTTTCCAAACAAATGTTTTTATTTATATTGATGCTAAAAACAGTGCAACAGTACCTATGGCCTTCAGCTTTCGCCCTCCTGTGCACCAGCAGGAGTGCAAAATACAACATGCTCTACTTTTTGAGTCCAAGAAAGGAAAACAAACACTGTTAAAGGAATTATCAGCAGCGGATGAAAAAAAGCCTCTGACATTTGACACCCTGTCTTTGAAAAACACTATATATTTCAAGAGAAAGTGCAAAGTCCTCTATTGTTCATTTTCAAAGTGATTTCCTTCATGTTTATCTTGGGGTGCTGCAGCACCCGCGCACCCCTGGTCCGGCTCCGAGGGTGTTCTTTAAAGAGGGGGCCGTGTTTTAAGCTGTGCCCTCTTGAAGATGGCTGCTTGGCCTGCCAGCCCTGCAGTCACCTACCAGGAAAACATTCTCGCTGCTGCCTGCATCTGATGAGGACATCTGTATGCACTGTGGAACCCATGCACGATGTTGAGACAGGAAATATGGTAAGGTAATGACTTTATTGCATGATTAATTAAAACCTTCGCAAACAAGTAAAATATTAATTCAGAAGATGCAGCTTCTCCTTTAAAAGATGCTAAAAGATTACAAATATGTTGTAGTTCAATAAAATTACAAAGAAATAAAAAACTTATAGGTAAGATAGTTCTTCATGGTTAAAAAGGTAGATCAGCGTAAGGCTTGTTCTCGTGGATGAATGCAGCCCAAGAAATGATGTTTGTGGAGAATACAAGTTGATGAGCTTGAAGCCAAGCCGTGCTGACTGCTGAGAGATTGGCAACCAAGGAGGTGTTCATAGGTCTTAATCACAGCACTAGTAGAGACGGTTGTTGTCCTTGACTCATAAGCACGCTGGGATAGGATAAAGACCGATAACTTGAGGGTCTTCCCGACTTAACTTTGCGTTTGCTTCCCTCATAAACTGAACAAGGCTGCAAGACAGGCGGATGTTACTGCCCTCGATACAGGCCTTTACCGCCTCCCTACAAGATCGAACCTGACTTGCAATCAGGAGCTGTTTTAGGAACTGTCTCCTTTCCGCTCTCAAGCCGTTGCAGATGCATAATAGATGTATTATGTCTTCGTTTAAATTTCCACACAGTCTGCAGTGATTAGAGGAGGTTGTACGTTTCCATGGAGGAAGGTTTCCAGCCTCAGATGAAGGAACCGTTCTTTAGTTTTTCTTGCAAACCTGTTCCTAGGTATAGTTGGGGCTTTGTTGACACATAGCTCTGAATTACGAACCAGCCGTAGGCCCTCCTACTAAGGGCAGCTTTATCTTCTGCGAGAGATACAGTCTTTGCTGATTTATTTACCGGGACCTTAAAGCTTTTCTGGGGTAAGCATGAGTCCCATAGGTCCTGTAAAGCTAACAGCTTGATTGCTGATTGAAGGTAACTCTTCGCTGGGCTATCATTTCTCTTTGAGATTTCCAACCACAGATATGAGTTCAATGTGCCCGGCACGGCCCCCTTTATTTTGAACCAGCAATTGGCGTAGGCCCCTTTCCGTGAGATTTCCTGCTTTAACAGTCCAAATTCTAATCTTATTTGCGCTGGTGAGGTAAATTAAGGAAGATTGAATATTATTCTTAGGGCCTTAGCAACCACAATGTCCAGGGTGACTTTATCTCTACCTCTCATTGCTTCACTTCCGTAAGTGATGGTGGGAAGGAGCCGCGCTCGAAGCACTTCTAGCAAAGGGAGAAGGCTAGGGCCAGTTATTTTTTGCTTGATGTTTTTTAAAGCAACTGCCAATACAGTCCCTCTGCCTTTGATGGAGGCTTTCTGTTTAGAAAATGATCCGTTTCTCTCACATATGATTCCGAAATACATGTACTCCTCTACTGGACCCAGCAGCCGATTCTCATTGACCATCGTGGATAGAGTTTGTTGGGACCTTGGTTTATTACCATTACTTTAGATTTTTCCAGATTAATGGTCAGCCCATTTTTGTCAGCGAAGGTACTTGTGATGTTTATCAGATGCTGGTGGCCAATTGGAGTACGGCTGATTAGTAGGAGGTCATCTGCGTACAAGAGGTGCGATAGAGTTAAGCCCCCCAGGTTCGGGGCATGATGGTTGCAATTGTCCAGGTCGGTGGAGAGATCAGAGACAAAGAGGTTGAACAAGGTTGGGGCCAATACACAACCCTGCTTCAGCCCTTTGGTAGTAGGAATTTTTCTAGACAGGGTATCTCCTGCTCCAATTTTAATCTGGACCCAAGTTTCAGAGTGAAGCAGGATTAGAAGATTTGTAGAGATTCCCCACCTCGCTAGTTTGGCCCAAAGTAACCCCCGGTTGATGCTATCGAAAGCTGCCTCATAGTCGATAAAGCAGACGAATAGCGGTTTATTGATTTTTTGGGAGGCGTCAGACAGGAGAGAAAGGGCGAGAATATTTGTTGAAGTCCACAGACCTTCCTGGAAACCAGTTTGATTGATAGGAATTAGGTTTTTTTCCTGAGCCCAAACTGTAAGCTCATTTAGTAAGAGCCCTGCATAGAATTTGGCTTCAATGTCGATTAAAGCGATGAGCCTATAATTTTTTGGGTCTGACATGGCGCCCTTTTTGTGGATAGAAGAAATGATTGAACTTTTCCAGGAGTCAGGAATTCTCTCACTTTCTAAGATGTTATTATAAAGGGGGAGGAGTGCTTTACCCCAGTAGTTTGAATCCTGTATAAATATGATTGGCGGAAGACCGTTAGGGCCTGGAGCTCCGTCTTTGCGTCCTTTTTTGATTCTGCCCCCGAGCTGCTTTGTTGTGAGGACGACGGGAAGGGTCTGTCCTTCAGTCCTTGATTGTTGTTGGTCACTTTTGAGCTCCGGTAAGGCTGCTGGGGATTTGGGAGCTTCTTAGTTGAAGTGATTCAGTAGGAACTTTGCCGAGATGTCCTCTGTTATATATGACCTAATTCCTAGAGCGGATGGTTTCTCTAGGATTCTGATGGTCTGCCAAAACCTGGCACTGTTGTTATTTTTTGTGTCATATGTCAGTTTAGCCCTTGTTGATTCGTCCCTTTCTTTTTTAGAGAGCCAGATTATTTTCTTCTTGCGTGCTATAAGGCTCCTTAATTCGGACTGGAAGTACTCAACTGGGTCGTGTATACGAAGACTGCGCATTTCCCTGTTGATGCTGGTTTTTAACTCCCTTAATTCGGCATCCTGATGTCGTGAGAGGTGGAGTAATTTGCTTCGTGCCTGATTGCGTGAGGCGACTCCGGGATGTTTTGGTGCTACTGGTCCTTCTCTTGACTTGTTTTTTGACTTGGTTGAATTGAAACTGTCCATGAAGTTCTCCCATGCTTTTAGGTGGCTGGTACTTAACTGCATACTCTCCTCACATCTTTTTTTCGCTGGCCTGGAGTTGTTCTGGACAGGAAGTATGGAGAACGTTTCTCGAGTTTTATGCCTATAACATGCTGTCAGCTGCTTGATTAATACTGGATGGGAGCCTTGTTCTCGCCCAGTCAAGCTGTAATGTGAATTAGGAAGCGCTGAGATCTCATTCTTGCTCAATACGTCCATATTCCAGAAGTCTAACACTGATGAAAGTAGTTATTGCTCTGCTACAGCGCCAACTTTTAGCAGGCGATTTAAATCCATATGCGAGAGAGCCCCTAACGTCAGTGAATTCTCTGCCAAGTCGCCTCCAGGTGAACACTTCCCTTGTTTCTGGAAAGGGGTCATGATAGGATGGAGTGAGTATATCCGTGGTGTCCAGCATTGGTCTAAGAGGATTGTATCCATGCCAGTTTTTTTTTTAAACCTGTAACTGAGTTACCTTCAGATTCATTGCATTTACATTTATTGTATGTGAAAATCCAGAAAAAGTGGTGTGGATCTGGCCATCCTGGACTTACGTTTGACCTCCTAGGATACGCGACTATTGCGTTGCGTGCGCCTTTAATTCACAAGCATCGGGGCAAAATTCACAAACAATATCAAATTAGAGAAACTGAACAATCTCTATTTAAGAGTAAGCCTTGTTCATTCTTTGACTGTCGAAGGAATCATTTTCAAATGGGAATCGGAGATCATGTTCTTGTCCTGGTTTGTGACGAAGGAGGTGTGAGCATACTGCTTTCCTCTATACCTACGGACTACCTGTTGAGTATTACTCTGACAACAGGTTAACGTTTTTTTTGTTTTTGTTTACCATTCTGTATATGTGATTTAGCTATGCAAAGACTCGAACGTTGCTTTTACATCTTTGGTTTAAAGGATCCCGGCATCCAAAATAAGCTTGAACTTGATCCTTTTTGGTAGTATCTCAAGGCCAACATATGGATAACATTCCTTTCTTTTACAGCCAGAATATTCTCTCATAGGGAATCTTTTTAAAGGATAATTTCCCCAGAAAGTAACACCTGGAACTGAGGCTCATGCAGGAATTTTCTTCAAATAGTTAATTTAAGTGAATTTCAAGGAGTGCTCTATGCTATTTTAATCTTTGCACACACACACCACACACATAACCACACACACAACCACAACCACATGCAGCCACACACACACACAACCAGACACAACCACACACACAACCACACATACAACCACACACACAACCACACACACACATAACCACACAACTACAGACACAACCACATACAACCATAGGAATGAGCAGCGCTCCATGTTCCGATAACGGTGGCGGAGGTTAAACTCGCCATTCGCCGACTTGCTAAAAATAAGGCTCTGGGTCATGACGGATTCCCGGTCGAACTCTATACCACATTCTCCCAGCAGCTGGCCCCACAACTTGACACGGTCTTTCGAGAAGCATTAGAGGTGGGCCTGCAACCCCAGTGGACGCGGGCCTCCACACTGGTGACATTCCCCAAACCCGATCGGGACCCTTTGCTTCGTACGTCCTATCGGCCAATCACCCTGCTGACCACAGACTGTAAAATACTAGCGATACAGAAATGGGGGTGGTGATGAACAGAGTGTCTGAATTAAGCAGACCACTCTTACCCAGTCCAAAGATCAGGGCTTGATCCATCACCGTTATTTATCTCACTGCACCATCCCAGTTCAGAACCTGGCTATATGCAAATCAGTCTGTCCCTGGCCCAGTGCATCATGGGAACAGGGCAGAGTAAACTACCAAGCCAATTCTTCACCAGAAAGGAGACAAGCATTTTTGTCCACCATAAGCGTGGAAGGGTATACTCAGATGTGAGTCCCTAGCTCATTGCACCATCAGGATTCAAGCAAGCCGGGCCGAAGACGGCTGAAATGCCAGAAACCGGTCCCCGGTAGCTTGTTTCCTTCCCAGTATAAGAATTGGCTTGGTAGTTTGGTCTGCCCTGTTCCCATGATGCACTGGGCCAGGGTCAGACTAATTTGCATATATCCAAGTTCTGAGCTGGGATGGTGCAGTGAGCTAAAAAACGGTGATGGATCAAGCCCTGATCTTTGGACTCGGTAAGAGTGGTCTGCTTAATTCAGACACTCTGTTCATCACCACCCCCTTTTCTGAATCATGTAAAATACTAGGGCGAATTCTGGTGGACAGGCTTACGGAAGTTCTTCCCCGGCTGATCCATCCGGATCAGAGCGGGTTCATTCCCGGGAGGAATACCTCCCAGAATCTCTGCCAGCTGTTCCAGGTCCAAGATGGGGTGCGGGGTAGGTTTCCGCGGGCGGCGTGCCTCGTCCTGGACCTTGAGAAGGCGTTCGACACCCTGGCGTGGCTATATCTTTTCGAGGTGCTGCAAAAAGCGGGCGCGGGACCCACTTCCTCGCATACACTCAGCTGTTATAAACTGACATCACTACAAGGGTACGGATAGGTCATTCGGTCTCCCCTCCCATTCCGATCCAACGCGGTACACGCCAGGGGTGCCCTCTGTCCCCCGTCATTTTTGCCCTTGCAATGGAGCCACTGGCGGCACGACTGCGGGAGGTGGGTCAGCACTGGGGCATTCCGTTGGGGGAGAGCATGCACTGCGTCTCCCTCTATGCGGATGACCTCCTCATTTATGTCAGGGACATTGCCGCGGACCTTACCACCATCTGGACCACGCTCTCGGATTTTGAGAGGGCGACGGGACTACGTGTGAATTGGGAGAAATCCTCTCTCTACCCCCTACACCCCAATACTCCGCATAGGGGAAATCCGTCTGGGAGATGCTTCACTGGCTTGGATGGGGGATTCCCCGAGATATTTGGGAATCAGACTCTACCACGAGCCCCAGGACCTCTTGGAGGGTAAGAACAATTGTTACTTACCTGTAAACAGGTGGTTCTCCAGTATTGGTGTCTTTCATAGATTCACATGCTTGAATATTCCCCGTCGTCGAAGTGGGAGTCCCACGGTAAATAAAATAGCAATAATGCTAAATATAAATATAGAAATGTATATATACATAATATCAGAAAAGAAGGAAATACATAGAAAACCTCTAAAAACAAATCCTACATAGGAATGCATGGTAGAGAGAAAAAAACATTTGTAACAAGTTAGTGTCATTATGTTAGTCCAAACTGCGGCCAATCAGGCGCCAGCACCCTCTAGAACCTTCTCCTCAGAAGCTCAAGCCCTCAGATGTTCGTAGCACAACTAATAAAGAGCGCATGAGGAGAAAAGAGCCTCTGAGGGGAGGAGGGTGGGTCGCATGTGAATCTATGAAAGACACCAATACTGGAGAACCGAGGGGGAGGAGCCAAGATGGCGACCTGATCGGACGCGAAGCTCTCGGCTCCGCTGGCCCCGGAATCCCGCACCGCAATCCTGACTGCTCTGACCGCCAGTTTTCGGCACTACGAGGTGCGGGAACGGGAGCTGATGCCGCTGGTGCTCCGCCGACTTCTCCACTCGCCCGGATTTGCGAGTTGCGGACCGAATTGCCTGGCCCGAGAACCTGCTGGCTCCACAGTGCACCCGGACCTGGCGTCCGCTACGTAGCCGCTCCGCTGCCGAGGTGGTGAATCTGGCCGGCGCTTCCTGGTGAGAGCGCGGCTTCGGCGCTGCCTGCCCTCCGTCAGCTCTGTGCACACCTCGGGCGGCGGGACTGAGGGGGGGGGCGGTGATTGCCCGGCGGGTCCTTTGTTCTTGGCCGCCATTCAGTGCACCGCTCTCCCCGCTTCCCAGACCGTGGCCGCTTAGCCCCGCCGGGCGCTACCTGCCTCCCCCTGCTCTGTTGACCCACGGGCCCTACTCCTCGGTAGGCTGAATACCGCTAGCCCGGGGACCGCTCCTGCAGCAGCGCCGCGTTTTGTGGACTTCCCCCCCCTTTCCCCTTCACAGCATCTTGTGGGGGAGAAGATAAGATGGCGATGCCAGCGGCTCGCAGCGGTGCTGAGATCGACGCACCCCCCCTACGGAACAGCTACCACATCGCTTCGAAGGGGACCGAAGCGCACCTCTCTCATGGGCATGAGACCAAAGGATCGCTACAGTCTGTTATTACCCTCATGGACGTGTGGGCAGCCCTGGGTGAGTTGCAATCGACAATGCAGAGCACCCGCGATGAGCTGAGAGTCCGCCTTGATGCTTGCGCCCAAGTTTTCAGCCAGGAAGGGGGGAATTGTCCCCCACACAGCTCTGGTGTGGAGCTGCAACAGTCGAATGTCTCGATTTGGCCTAATGGGGATACAGTGAATGCTACAGTAACTGCTGCTGTGGAGGGTAGCGGATTGCTTTCGGTTGAGGGTTCGGTCGTCGATACAGTGTTTCCCCCTTGTCCCGAGCCTAACTGTGTGCGACTGTTTGAGGCGTGGGAGAATTTGCTACCAGCGGTCCGCCCTCCTGCTTTGCTACCGACGACCTGGTCACGGACATGGAGAGCATTTTTTTGTGACTTCTGCGGCTTTGCCACGTCAGGGGGAACTGTGATCGAGGGGAGATCCTTTCCCAGGCGCGGACGCCATTTCGTCTTTGTCTGCAAGCCGCCCCCCTCCACTGGGCGGCCATTTTCTCCCGTCTTCCTGGACTGCACTGGACCATCACGTGGGGGATGTGAGATGCCGAGTATTAGAACGGGCCAGGGTTAGGAGGCTTACTTAATTTGATAACCGGGCGGGTGGGATGGAGGTACGGTGGTCATTGACATAGGCCTGTAATTATTGATTACCCATTGAATTTCCCCGAATGTTTTAAGACGTTGCAATGCTGAAATTGTTTTTGTGGGGGGAACTGTTTATTGGGCCGACGGAGTCCGCGTGTACGTATGATTGCTCCTCCTCCCGGTTCTTATACACTGAATGGGTGCGGTAGATTAGCTTGTCCTTCTCTCCCTCCCTACAGTCAAGAGTGGAATTTCTTCCTTTCTTTCATCTTTCTTCCTCCTTGGGATGTCTCTTCTTGTAGCTTTTGAGGGTCGTAATATGGGATGGCCTTTCCTCACTCTCTCAACTCTGCGGTGACGTCTCTATTATCCCTCCTTCTTTTTCTTTTCTTCTTCCTTTGCTTGACCTATATTTCGGGTTCTTTATGGGGCGACAGGCACATTGTCGGGGGGGGGTAGGCCGTAGCCTCCGCGTTGGTGCAGGGTGGGGGGGTAGATTTAATTTTTGTTTTTAGTTCTATGGGCCTTTTCTTTTACTTTACTGCGCTTTCTTGTGCTGTTTCCCTTTCTGGGTCTGTGATAGGGGATGGTTGGGAGTGGGTGGCACTGGAAGTGGCACGAGTGTGGCTCCTGTTGATCGCTTTGTACTTTTATTGCTTAGCCGCTTTGACGAAGAGCTTACCGTAATTGATAATGTTCTATTGCTGCCTTTCATGTGGACTCAATATATGGACTCGGATCTCCTTTACACCTATCCTTCATTGATTTTTCTTTCATAAAAACTTTAAAATTTGACCTCATTGATCCTTCTTCCTGGCGGCACGTCTTTCCCAGTGTAACTGTGACCACTTGCTATCGTAATGTTTGTTGCCGCCGGAAGGTCGTAATGTTGACACCTGTGCTCATAAGCTTTGTGGCCGGCCGGATGGTTGTAGGCCCGTATATGTACTACTGTAACATGCACAATAAAGGTCTTCAAAAATAAAAAAAAAAAAAAAAAATACTGGAGAACCACCTGTTTACAGGTAAGTAACAATTGTTTTCTCCAGTATTAGGGGTGTCTTTCATAGATTCACATGCTTGAATAGAATAGTAAGCAGTAACCTCCTAGAAACTGAGATTGCTAGGCATAGCAGAAAAAATCAAGACAGTACTAGAATAATAATACAGTCATATAAGGCATCATAGCAATCACAGAAAAATACTAAGGAGGAGGGAACAGAGGCTCACCTTACTGAAAAAGATGGCGAAGCAATGCCTGTCCCACTGCGGTATCCGCTTCATTGATGGCATCCAAACAGTAATGTTTGGTGAAAGTGTGCCTGCTGGACCAAGTCGCTGCACGGCAGATCTGATGAAGTGGCACACCAGCAAACAAGGCGGTGGATGAAGACATCGCCCTTGTAGAATGTGCCCTCACTGAAGAGTGCAATGGTTTGCCCGCTTGTTGGTGGCAGAAAGCAATGGCTGAGGAAAGCCACCGGGCAATAGTTGTTTTAGAAATTGGATGACCTTTGCGCAGTCGTCCGTAGGCAATGAAAAGTTGGTTGGACTTGCGGAACGAGGCAGTTCTGGCAATGTAAAATTTAAGACATCGTTTGATGTCCAGAGAATGCAAGCGCTGCTCCGCCGGAGATTTTGGATCCGGAAAGAAAGTCTTGAGGAATACAGGCTCATTCAAATGAAAATCCGCAGGTACTTTAGGCATGAAAGAGGGGTTGTTCCGAAGTGCCACCCCGTCAGGTTTGAACTGTAGATAAGGCGGCTTGACAGTAAAAGCATGAAGGTCGCTCACGCGACGAGAGGAGGTCAAAGCTAGCAGAAGTGCAACCTTCCAAGTGATGAACTTGATATCCGCCCTGTGGATAGGCTCAAAAGGTGATTTCATAAGTTGAGATAGTACAACATTGAGGTGCCAAGCTGGAGGAGGGCGACGCACAGGTGGAAACTTGCGGAAAAGCCCTTTGAAGAATTGACGTATAAATCGTGATGAACAGAGGGATGAAGAGCCATCATGTCGGAAACGAGATATAGCAGCTAAGAACACTCTCAGTGTAGCATGAGAGAGACCTGACTGAGCGAGGCTCAAAAAGAATGGAAGGAGCTGCTCAGGAGTGGAATGGATGGGATGGATATTGGCCGTAGCGCACCAATGACAGAATCGCTTCCATTTAAGTTTGTAAGTCTTGATGGTAGACGGAGCTCTGGCATGAGCTAGAATGTCTCTGCACTCCTGGGATATGTTTAAACCAGCGACCTCAAGGTGCTCAGGTTCCAAGCCCACAATTGTAGCGTTGAGGGATCTGGATGACACACTAAGCCCTTGTCCATGGTTAGAAGGTCCGGACGAGGACGTAGAGGAATGGGCTCGCACAGGGACATTAGGAGCAGTTCCTAAAACCATGCCTGTCTGGGCCAACGAGGAGCAATCAGCAGGATGTGGCAGGGGTGCCTCCGCATCTTCCACAGTACCCGCGGTTTCAATGGGAGCGGCGGAAAAGCGTAAGCGAATAGACAGCTCCAGTTGATCAAAAGGGCATTCCCGCGGGACTTTGGGTGGGGATGCCAACTTGCATAAGATGGGAATTTCCGGTTCTCCGGTGTCGCAAAGAGATCCAGATCCGGGTGACCCCATTTGCGGAACACACAATCCAGAGTCGGTTGGTGCAGCTCCCATTCGTGTGTCGAGGAAGTGGACCTGCTTAGAGAGTCGGCTAGGAAGTTGGACACGCCCGGAAGGTGGACAGCTGTCAAGGTGATTCAATGGCGAAGAGCCCAATCCCAGATTGACTGGGCCAAGCGGGACAGAAGCGGAGACCTGGTCCCCCCCCTGCTTGTTCACGTAGTGCATACTGGTGGTATTGTCCGTTTGGATTAGCACTGACTCCCTGTGAACAACTGGGAGGAAGGACTTGAGCGCCAGAAAAATCGCCATCAATTCTAGCCGGTTGATATGCCACGTGCGTTGCATCGGCTACCACTTGCCCTTGATGGACAGGCCTTGAAGATGAGTGCCCCAACCCTCGAAGGAGGCGTCCGTCGTCAACGTAAAGTCTGGAGCATGATCGAGGAAGGACACACCCATTCCCAGATTTACGGGCTGCGTCCACCAAAGCAGGCTCTGTTTCATGTGAGTTGTGACAGCAACAAGGTCGTTGAAGGATCCGGAGACCTGACGCCACTGTAAGTCCAGTTCTTCGTGAATGGGACGGGCGCGCAACCTGCAATTTGGGATCAGTGCGATACAAGATGAAGCCATTCCCAAGAATGATTTTAACGTCCGAACAGAAACGGACTGTTTTCTTCGAATAAGGGAGACCAGACGAAGAATCTTTAGACGTCGTTCGTCCGAGACAAACGCTTTTGAGAGCTGCGTGTCTAGGATTGCTCCCAGGAAAGTTCTGATCCCCAGAGGTACAAACTGTGACTTTTCTTTGTTGATGGTCAACCCTAGAGACCGAAACACTTGCTGGCAAAGGTACGTGTCCCGATCCAGCTGATGGTGGCATTGAGACTTGAGAAGGCAATCGCCTAAATAGGGAAAGATCAGAACTCCTTGTAGACGCAAGTGAGCCACCACCGGGGCCAGTACCTTCGTGAACACATGAGGAGCTGAACGCAGTCCGAAGGGTAGCACCGTGAACTGAAAATGTAGTGGCCCCACTTTGAAGCGCAGGTACTGCCGATGTTGTTTGATTATTGGAACATGAAAGTAAGCGTCTTGAAGATCTATGGTGGTCATAAAATCCTCGCTGGATAGAAGACGCAGAACTTCCAGTAGTGTCAGCATTCGGAATGATTGAGACTTCAGGAACTGGTTGAGAGCCCTCAAATCCAGAATGGGTCGCCAATCTCCGTTCTTCTTGAGTATGAGCAAGAATCGAGAGTAAAAACCTCTCCCTCTTTGATGTATACGGACCACTTTGACTGCACCATTCAACACAAGAAGACGGACCTGATGGAAGAACTCCTTGAGATGTGGAGGAGGTGGGCCATGAGGTGGAGTGCAAGGAGGAATCCGTGTAAACTCCAGGGTGTGACCCCGTTTGACAATGTCCAATACCCAGCGGTCCGAGGTGATCGAGGACCACTGGGAATAAAACAGAGAGATTCGCCCTTCAACACTTTGAGAATGGCACAAGTCATTGGCGTTTCTGAGTGGTGCCACGATAGGAGGACTTTCCTCTGTAAGGTCTGGAGGGTTGCTGACGAGACTGCTGGTTGGACGTGTACCGTTGGCCGCTCTGAGTGTAGGAGCGGTATTGTTGTCCTCCTCGGAAGTTGGAAGAAGTGCCACGTCCGCGCGCACCTCGAAAGGACTGCTTCCGAAATTGGAGCGTGCCCAAGGACTTCGTCGTATCGGTGTCCTTCTTGATGGACTCGAGGGCATCATCGATATGGGATCCGAACAGTGATTCCCCATCATGAGGCATATCCAATATTCTGCTTTGGACTTCCTGCCGGAAGGAGGTTGACTTCAGCCAACCCTGTCTTCGGAGTGCAGCCGCACTTGCCAGGAGGCGGAAACCTGTGTTAGCGATATCGACTGCACAGTCGATGATTTCTTCCGCTGCCCTTTGACCATCGCGGAGAATCTGTTGTGCGTCAGTCTTGGATGCATCAGGTATGAGTGCCATGAAATCTGCAATATCTGACCACATCTGCCGGTCATAGCGTCCCAAGATGGCTAAAGCATTGGCTGCTCGGACAGAAGTTGAGGCCATCGTTGAGAACTTGCGGCCAATAGCATCTAATCGTCGACCCTCTCTATCCGGAGGAGATGTGATTTGGGATGCTGGATTCCGAGCTCTACGCTGTGCGGCCTGAGTCACAACAGAATCCGGTTTGGGATGAGAAGTCGGGCAAGCTGGAGAGCCAGTGGGGGCCTTGTACTTCTTTTCAAGGCGTAGAATCTGAGCAGGTAAGGAGTTAGGAGCTTTCATTAGCTTAATGCCCTCTTTCCACACAAACTTAATAATAGGAATAGTGTGGACCTGCTTATAAGGTTTGTCTTTAAAGTCGTAGAGAAAGCAATCTTACTTGTGTTGTGACCGTGGAAGTTTGAAACGCTGAGTTGCTTTATCCATTAAAAGATGGAAACTGGCAATATCAACTGGTGGCGAGTCACTTGAAGTACCAGGTTGAGGAGAAGGTGTTTGCGTCCTATAATCGTCCCAGTCGGCCATATCCTGATCACCTGCTTCATCATCTGTTTCGTTAGGAACCTCACCATCCTCCCGTTCTGCGTTAGCTTCATCATCCGCATCCTGCGGATATACAGTGGTATGGATGCTAATAGATCTATGAATCCGGGACGAAGTTGTAGTTGGTACGACAGGTGGCAATGAAGGGGAGGTAGCACCACAGGAGCGGGAGATTGTGCAGGTGTAGTTTGCGGACTAGCCGGAAAACGGCGGTTGTAATCATCCAGCATATGCTGGAGATTAGAAATTAAGGTCAAAAGAATGGTGGCCACAGGTGTTTGAACGAACTGTTCCTCCTGTTGAAATTCTGGCTCACCGCCATCATCAGAGTCTGTGTCCTGACATTTAATAATTAAATCAGAGGGACTATGTGCTGCCCCAAACGTGTCCTCTTCATGCTCCGAGTCTGATGTAGTTGCAAACATCGGAGAAGGTGGTTGAAGCTCTGGTTCTGAGATCTGTTGGCAGGGTACTGCAGTGCGAGAATGTGAAGATTTAGAGGTCTTCAAGGGCACCAACGGTACAGAAGCAAAAGAAATTGGTGTAGTCGTCGACGGAGCCGTGACTGACGACGAGGCTGAGTCAGCTGTTGTGGCCGGTAATTTTGAAGAAACCTGCGTTGATGGAGAGGTCGTCGACGAGGTCGTCGACGGAGCGATCCATTGTTGGAGCAGCCGTCGACTGATTCGTCGTCGTCGATGGGCATGTCGTCGACGGGTTCGTCATCGTCGACGGGCGTGTCGTCGTCGGCGGGTTCGCCGTCGATGCTGGTACTGACTCCGTCGACGGAGCCCTCGTCGACGGGCCTGTCTTCGTCGACGAAATCTTCTTTGTCGACGAGATCTTGTCGACGGTGTCTTCGTCGATGAGGCTTTCGTCGACGGCGTCGTCGTCGACGATGTCTTCGGATCTTTCGTCGACGAGGATTCTCTCTTCTTCGTCGACGAGATAAGAATCGTCGACGGAACAGGTTTAGACGGCATTGAAAACCCTCGTCGACGTGAAGGCCGTCGTCGAAACCATCGTCGGTGATGAGAAAGCCGAAGTGGTAGTCAGAGTAGTCGTAGAAGATGCAGGCAAAGCCGTTCTCGTCGACGGAGTGCTCGTAGACGCTCTCGTCGACGGCAGGCCTGTGAGAGGTGTGAAGACACCTTGAGAGGTAGCCAAAGACGCCTGACAGCCAGGTCTCGTGGGCGTAGAGGTGGTAGGAATGGCAGTAGAGACTGCAGGAGCCACAGACAGGACTAATTTTGGCTTCTTGAGGAAAGGAGAAGGAACCTCCTGGGCACTACCCCTCTTTGAGGCTGAGGAGAAACCAGAATGTAAACTCTCTGCGTCGGACACTAAAGAGTCCTTGTCCTTAAGACGCTGCAGCCAAAGAAGAAGACGGCCTTCCCTGTCCTTAAGAGTTTTGGTAGAAAACGTTCTACACAACTTGCAGCTGCCAGCCTCATGATCCGGATATAAACAATAAATACACTTCTGGTGGGGGTCCTTTTCAAAAAGACGAAGCTTCCCACAAGAAGAACATGGTCTGAATAAAGACTTCTTAATTGACATTGTAGAATTTCTGGAAACTAGAAGATAGAGTTCTGAAAACTGAGCAGAGCTCAGGGAGACTCCCTTCACACGACGTGCGGTAGAAAATCTGAGGGCTTGAGCTTCTGAGGAGAAGGTTCTAGAGGGTGCTGGCGCCTGATTGGCCGCAGTTTGGACTAACATAATGACACTAAGGTGTTACAAATGTTTTTTTCTCTCTACCAAGCATTCCTATGTAGGATTTGTTTTTAGAGGTTTTCTATGTATTTCCTTCTTTTCTGATATTATGTATATATACATTTCTATATTTATATTTAGCATTATTGCTATTTTATTTACCGTGGGACTCCCACTTCGACGACGGGGAATATTCAAGCATGTGAATCTATGAAAGACACCCCTAATACTGGAGAATCATTACCGAGGCCTCTGGGGCCTTAAAGGCCAAATCAGTTTCTGGTGGACTCTGCCCCTGGCTCCCATAGGCAGGGTTGCATTATTGAAAATGATCATGGTGCCTCGGCTCCTCTATTACTTCGCAAATGTCCCCGTGGTTCCCCTCCGGTCCTTCTTTCAGGAGTTGAAATCATTGCTGGTATCCCTGATTTGGGGGCGGGGCCGCTGCCGAGTGGCCCTATCGACCCTGCAGCTACCTCGCGATAGGGGAGGGATGGGCGCCCCCTCATTTGAAGCCTATTTTTTGGCGGCGCAGTTGCAGTGGTTGTCACGCTGGACTGCACAACGTAACCTGGGAGAAACGATGGCCCAAGGCGAGCAGCTGACGGTCCCAGAACTAACCCGAATGCTACTCCCGGGTACAAAGCCCAACCCGATGCATCCACTGTTGGTTAAGGTGGCTAGGACCTGTACGATGCAGGATCCCCGGCATGTCCAAGAGGTCGCCGGTGTATTCCCCATTGTTGCCTCTAGCAGGGCTCCCGAAGGGATCGGAGTTTTAAACTGCGAGGGACCTTCGGGTTTGGACTGAACACCAACTCACAGAAACGGAGGCTCTGTTTACCGACGGTCAACTAGCCTCGTTCACGGCCCTGACAGAGGAGAGAGGGCTCCAGCCAGGTCAATTCTTGCTGCATCGGCAACTAGCGGCGGATTGTGGGCGGACCTGGGACCTCAGAGACGGGGAACCTACCACTCACCCGGTAGTACATAAGCTGCTTAATATGGGAGCGGGCAGACACCACATCACATGGATATACAAGTCCATCATCGAACTCACACAAGTGTCACTATCGAGATTGTGACTCCACTGGGAGGAGAATTTTGGACGTAGCCTCCATGACAGGGAGTGGGGGACGGCCCTAGAACATCACAAAAAAGTGTCCCGCAACCGATTCAAGAATGTCCAGTTCAACGTATTGCACCGTGCCTACCTCACGCTGGCACGGATTAAACGCTTCTACCCGACATCCCACTTTGAAAGCCCCCGATGTAAAACCTCGGACCCCCCATTCATGCACATGTTTTGGACCTGCCCCGGTTTGCAAACCCTTTGGACGACAGTACACACTACACTGCAAACAGTCACCGGCCTCACAATGCTCCACACGTGGGAAGCCTGCGCCTTGGGTATTTTTAGACGCAATAAAAATAAAGAAAGTGGAGACCAAGTTTGTGCTCCTGGCTATACTATTAGTGAAAAGCAGCATCGATATATGCATTGGCGCGCGGCTGAGGGTTCCCCAATTGCGGACTGGTGGGGGGCGGTAAAGAAATGGGCTGCAGCCGAGGAAGACCTTATCCGCCAATAAGAAGCCCGCAGCATACGGTGACGCCCCATATCCATAGACTGTGCGACACTTCTATATAGCTTTGAACAAGCACAACCCGCAGGTCCTGACCCAGCGCAGAGCCCGGGAGCAACACCAGGCTCACACGCCCCCTCACCGGTCCCTGGGCGCCCCCCCCCCGCCCCACTGACTCCCTCCTAAAGAGCCCTCTTGGTTCAGCGACATCGCCTGGCAGGAAGCAAGGTGTCGGAAGTCTGTAGATCGGCCCGGACCATTGTCACTCTGGCTCCACTCCAGTACGACCCTGAAGCCCTGCCCTCCCTCCCTCCCCGGATTCTACTCCCACCAGGTTTTCAGTCCCCTAGTTGAAGTTAGAATTTGGATTGCCATTTCATGATACCTGACACGAGGGACTGTGGACTAGAGACAGTCATATACATCAGAGAACCTCCGTACACATACCACTGCATACTCTAGTTACCACCTCAGGACATTTACGGTGAAAATGGCGGGAAGGGGCCCTCCCCCTTGATAACTGAGTCACATTCTCGATAACATCCCCCGCCACTGCCAGGCATGAAAATGGAATGCATTGATAGTAATGTAACACTAATAAGTTTTGTATGAAGTGCATGAAATGTAAAATCCAATAAAAAAGGTTTAAAAAAAAGACACACCACCATATGCATAGCCACACACACAACCACAACCACACACACAACCACACACACACACACCACACAACCACCCACACAACCACACACACACAACCACACACAAACACACACACAACCATACAACCACAACCACACACACACAACCACACACAACCACACACACAACCACACACACACACACAACACACAGCCACAACCACACACACAACCATACACACAACCCCACACAACACCACTCACACAACACACGCACACACACCACACACACAAACACAACACAACACAACACACACAACCACAACACACACAACCACAAACACAAACCACACACAAACCACACACAAACCACACACACAACCACACACACACACAAACACACAACCACACACACAACCACACATACAACCACACACATAACCACACACACACAACCACACACAAAGCTACACCACCAACCACACACACAACTCCATCAGTGCACACTTTCACCAGGCACAGACACCATCAGCCCTCAGTGCACCCTTCCACCAGGCACACATCACCAGACGTCAGTGCCTGCTTTCACCAGGCACACACACACCACCAGCCGTCAGTGCACGTTTTCACCAGGCGCACACACACACCACCAGTCGTCAGTGCACACTTTCACCAGGCACACACCACCAGCCGTCAGTGCACGCTTTCACCAGGCACACACACCACCAGCCGTCAGTACACGCTTCCACCAGACACACACACCACCAGCCAGCAGTGCACACTTCCACCAGGCACACACACCACCAGCCATCAGTGCACAATTTCTACAGGCACACACACCACCAGCCATCAGTGCACACATCAATTGTTAACGCATCAACAATTAACTATTGTAGCAATCGCAGTATGGCACACTTTACTTTTAAACATATTCATCTAAAGCTCAGCATGCCACCATTGCTACAAAAATAAATACACATTTTTTTGGCCTACAATTTATAGACTTTTGTTGCAATTGGTGTTGCAATATTTAGCAATGCCAATAGCTCAAACGTAATTAATGCGAGACATATTGCATTGCAAATGCTTGTTGAGAGATGCTTCAGTGATAGTTACGTCCAATAATTTTCTCTGTCATCTCCACCGTGGAGGTAGGAGGGTTGCTCATGTCTTCAATGGAGATTCCCCTAAGAGAGACCTGGGAATACAGGTAAGAAACCATTAATCAAAAGCATTGAGCATAAAGGCAAGCCCATCTTCACCAAGAGTGGTGGAAAAGACTGAGTAATGACTAAAGGACGAATTAAGGAAATACATTTCTGAGGGAGGCCTTTCCTACTTGAGATTCTGTTTGAGGATCCGAATCCAAACTATAGTGTTTGAACAGATCTCCATGTAGCCAGTTTACACATTTCAGCTATAGCGACATTATCCTAGTAGAATGAGCCTTAGGTCTCGCTGCTAAAGTCTTGCTGCCTTTTTGGTAGCATAACAGGATGCAAGACACTATTCATCAGGAGATGGAATATTTGGAAGTGGCTAAAGCTGTAGGGACTGCCACAATTGGTCTGAGATGGGTAAGTCTCATATTTTGTCTAGATAAAACTTCAAGACCCGCCTTACATCCAGGAAATGATGCTTCCTTTCAGCCGGGGTTGAAAAATGCTGAAAGAAGGTTGGTAATGAAATCGTCTGATTTTGGTGGAAATTCTTAATATACTTTGAGAGGAATTTCGAGTGAGTTCTCATGTCTATTTTGTTAAAGTGAAAAACTGTGTATAGTTCGTGAGAACAAAATGTCTGGATTTCACTAACGCAACGAGCTGATGTGACTGCTACGAGGAAAGCGTTTTTTCATGTGAGATATTGCAGGGATGAAATGTGATTGGATTCAAAAGTATCCTGCGTGAGCTGTGAAAAGACTATGTTGGGCTCCCAGGGAGGGGAAGAACGCCTAACGGCAGGGAAAATCTTTTTTAACCCCTTCTAAAAATTCCTTGATCACAGGGATTTTTTTTAAAAAGAAGTTTGTGAAGGACATTTTCTATAGCAGTAAAGCTCTTACTGCTATAGAAACCTTTGAGGAAGAGAATTACATGGCAGAATTTGTTAAATGAAGTAAGTATGGAAGAATGACATCTTTCTGGCAGATTGTAGGGTCCACGTTCATGGTAGAACACTAAATTCAAAATCTCTTCCACTCGAAGGCATATGCTGAAAGTTGACATCCACTTAGCCTTCTTGAGGATGATCATACAGTCTTGTGGCGGGTTCAAATGTCCAAACTTCATTAAGAGGAGCCATGCTGCCAAATTCAAGGAGGAGAGATTGGGGTGAACCATCTGGCCTCCGTATTTCATTAGCAGATCAGGTCTGCTTGGCAGCCTGAGATGTGGATGCTCTGACTGGTGAGGGATTTTGGTGAACCAACATTAACTTGCCCACTCCAGAGCAATTAGGATTATTCTGGCTCTCGAGTAGGACAGCTTGATGAGGATCGAACGGATCAAGTGGATCAGCAGAAAGAAACAAGTCGATCTAAAGGGCATTCCACAGTGTCCCTGGCTTGAGATACCTCAAGGTGAGGCCTTGCCATTTTTTGTTTTCTGCTGTGGTGAACAAATCAATGGGTGGAGCACCCCACAGCTTGAAGATATTTTGCACGACGTTGTCGTCAAGGACCCATTCATGGTTTTCTTGCTCAGGGCGTCTGCATTAACCTTTTGAACACCTGAGAGATAAGACATGATCTGTAAGCTATCAGCCATTTCCAAATTGTTAAGGCCTCCTGGGATAAGGGTCTGAGCCTCGTTCCCCCCTGCTTGTTGAGGTAGAACGTGGTGGCTGTATTGTCCATCTGAACAAGCAGGAATTGGGTCATAAATGATGGGAGAAAGGTATTTAGCACTAGGTGAATTGCCCGGAGCTCAAGGAGACCTCAGAGACCATGTGCCTTGAATTTGGAGATGATCCATGAGGGTTCTCCAACCTATTAGTGATTCATCTGTCACTATGGTCTGGGAGCTAACATCCTGATTAAATGGCATCACTTGAAGCAGGTTGGTTGGAGAGTACCACCAGTTCAGAGACTGTTTTACATGGGGGGAGAGTATGATCATGTCATCCTAGTTTCCCCTTAGGACGCATGTGGAGTTGGGTATTTGGAGTTAGGAAGATACATGAGCCCATTGAGGAGAGAAGACAGTGCCCTCAACGTGGAATGAGAGACTTTCATGAGAGTCTGATACTTCTGAAAGATTGAAAACAACCTCTCCTTCAAAGGGGGGGGCGTGACTTCAATGGAGTAGGATGTGGATTGAGGAGCTCCCGTCCAGCGAACCTCCATAACCTGTTATCCTGGCGTGTAGGTCCCTGTACAGGTCTGTGCCAGACTGAGACGGCAAAATTAACCGAGGAGCACAGAATAAGCCCTCGGGCTGCTACAGGAGCAGTGCTGAGAGGAAGATGGTGGAGTGCGGGCTGTCCCAGACAAAATGGCAGACTCCATCTGAACCCACCGGGAGATGATAAACCCTGCTGAGTGTCGCTTGAGAAAACGAGAGCACAGAGAAAAGAAGCGCCGTCTCAATAGCGAGCTGCAGGGTGGAGTTACTGTCCGAGAGTGTGGCCCCGCTGATTCTGGTAGAAGCCCCCGAAAGAGTTGACTGTGACCGCGAGGTGGCTGCGGAGGCCTGGCGAAGTGTAGAGGAAGCGCGACGCGGGAACACCCTCACCTGAGCCTGGGCTGAGCAGGCAATCCGGGAGGACACGTAGGGAGACCCCAGGCAACAATACCAGAGCAGATGCTCCTAGACGCCCTCCAATGCAGAGAAAAAAAGAGGTGAGGCGAAGAGGGAGGCGGCAATGAGGCCCAGTAGGAGCGCAGCTGAGCGATAATTCAGGGTCTACAAAGATAGCCCGGCTGATGCGACTGCGGTGGGCAGAGACCAACAGTGCCGCAGAGCAGACTGGAAGTGTCAAAACTTTGACAACGGCCAGAAGAGCCTTTGAAACGGATGCTGCCAGGCGCCAGATGATGGAAGAGGCACCGCTAGTGAAGAGTGGAAGGGGCAACTAGGCCAATCTGCAGCAGACTATCATTTAATAGGCCCCAGGGAAGGAGAAACCCTCTTGTGAGGCCAGTCTGCGGAATCAGCACCATAGAGCAGGAGGAGCAGGGTTCTCGGCCCGGCCTGAAGCAAATGAGCGGTGTGAAAGGGTGGCAATCAGGACCTGCTTGTGAGCCCTCAGCCTTTATGTACAGGCAGTGGTGCTGTGGAAGATAACCCCTTGGGAGTCAGGGGTGCCAAAAGAACGATCATAAGAGAGCATCTGACCGTTCCCCCTGAGGAGTTCCATAACAAGAGCCACAGAGCTGCCCCCACCTAGACAGCTAGCGTATAGGGGTTTAATTAGGGCCAGAGACCCAACCTGTTGTTGGCTGTGGAGAGCACCCACAACCTGTGCACTGTCGGAGTAGAGGGGAATTGGCGGCATGCAGGACACGGGGCGACCTGGACGATACCCCAGGTAGTACGTACCACATGCTCCCACTGAGTGCTCTTACCTCCAGGGGAGCACCAGACCCTCCCACACACAGTAGAAAACAATAGGATTCAGCAGTGGGAGTGAGAAGAGCTCAGAGCTGGAAGTACACCAATACCTGAATTCCAGCATTTCAACTAAGCTAAAGTGCTGCAACCTGTAAACCATTGGGAAAATAAGCCAGAAACAGGGCCTGAATGGTCGCAGAGAGGAACCCCTGGCAGACCAGAAAGAAAATGAAGGGGCCCCCTACCAGAAAAACCCAGGAACAACCCAACACTTTGTGACATAATGCAGGCGAGAAAAGCCTCCTGGGAAGCACGCGAGTCCAAGATGGACAGCATTGGTGCAGAGCCTAGTCGGCTGAAGGATGACCACCGAAGGTTGGCCGAGAGACTCACCTCCAAAGGAAGAACCCTGACAGAGATAACCCAGGACCTGGTATCATTGCAGAGGACAGTATCCTTTATCGAACACAAGGTCAAGGTCATGGAGAAGAGAGCAAAGGACAGAGAAAGTAGGTCGTGGAAAAACAACTTGAGAATTTTGGGGGTTCCTGAATTAGAGGAAGGATCAAATGCGTTGGCCTATAAAGAGGAATGGCTCAGCAAAGAGGTGGCACCAGAAGGACTATCCCAATTTTACACCTTGGAGAGGGCTCACAGGGTCCCTACACAACCCCCAGGCCGGGGGCTCCCCTGCGCCCCATAATAGCTAAACTCTTTCACTACATGGACAGAGACCATATTCTGGCTCAAGCTCACGCACGGAACGACCTCTACATACTTAATAGTAAAGTGATGATATTCCCGGACTTCATCAAAGAAGTGCAGAAGCAACAAGCAACCTTCTTGGAAGTAAAGAACCACCTCAAACAGATGAACGTTCCCTGTGCAATGATATTCCCGGCGCGACTGCGGGGGATTGCGCCAAATGGGTCAACATTGTTCCTGGCATCGCAAGAGGCCGGAGGCTGTGTCCGGGGAGAGACCTGGACAAGAATGGCCCCGCAGGGGAATGCCGAGATCTACGAAAAAGGGAGGCCCCCACACTGGCAGAAAACCAGCAAAATCGAGGGAAAGTGATCAAAGCATTTGCCAAACTTAGTAACCCAGACAGGAGCCCGCAGGAGCCGCATTCCTCGGTCGGTGACCTAGAAGATAGACGGTCCGAGACTACCAAGGACACTAGATCTGCGGAAGAAACCGACGTTGAACTGTCTCAATGTATCCCAAAAACGGCAGTTGACATTATCTAGGGCAAGTGGTCTCAAAGCTAGCATGGAACATGGCCCAGTGATGCCCCCCTGAGTCCTCTGTGAGGGCAATGCCCCTACGGAACAATGCTGACCTACACACAGTGAGCTGTGCTCAAAGTAATGGAGGTTGACCCAGGAGGGGCCCTGCGCCTAGACTGTATCACCAGCCCACCCTGGTTATTGTTAAGCTGGGCTTCCTTAGAAGTTGACACCTTTATTAGCCAATAGTCTAGGCAGGGGCGGGTGAAGATTCAATGTTTCCTGGGATGAGCAGCTACTACGGCAATGCACTTCAAGAAAGTTCTGGGTGCTGACTTGATGCCAAATGGAAGTACTTGATACTGATAATGACCCTGCCCTATGATGAAGTTTAAGGTCTTTTAATGTTTCTTGGAAATTGGTACATGAAAATACTCATCTTTAAGGTTTACAGAGCAGATCCAATCTCCCTAGTTTAACTGGGTATACATCTGATGTAATGCCATCATCCACAAAAAATTCTCGCTGAATCCATTTGCCAATTTCACGTCGAGAATGGGTCTGAATTTGTTCTTGCCTTTCTTCTTCACCAGACAAAATCTGGTATAAATGCCTGTCCCTTTTTATTTGTAAGGAACAGCCTCTACTGCATGCTTCTGCAGCAGGATGACTTCTGATCGTAGTATTTGCAGATGGTGATTGGATGGTTTTGGTGGTGTAGTAGGTGGGGGACTTGTGCATCTGAGACAATTTCCATTCTGAATAATATTTAATACCCAGGCATGTTTGTTATTTTTTTGCCTCTCTGCCAGAAAATGAGTAATGTTTCCGGAGTGGACAACAGAAGAGAGGGAAGGAAAGATCCATGGCTTGGAGGCTGTTGTAGGTTTACCCACTTTAGCAGGTTGTTGGGTAGATCTTCCTCTCCGACTTCGCTGCTGTTGCTGGTAGGGTTGTTGTTATTGGGGTTGCTGGTGACTTTGGTTTCAGTAAGGAGTTTGAACCCTCTGGGAATAAAAATGGCATTGGTGGGGCTTCAAAGACCTTCCTTGTTTTTTTGGCCTTTGTAGGCCAACTGCCTACAGGGTCTCTATTTTGGATTTTCATCTGATCCATCTTGTTGTCAAGTGTGGTTGCCGAAGAGTGTGGATCCTGAGAATCTGAGATTAAGGATCCTCTGCTAAAACTCATGTGGAAGAGTCATGAGACGGAGCCAAGCATGTCTACGTAAGGACACGCCGTGACAACACTTGTGTGCTGCCAACAAGCAGGAATTAGCTGAAGCACAGATGATCTGATTGGAGACCATCAACCCTCATTGAAATCTCTAGGAAGTCTTCCTGTTTCTCTCTGGGAAGGTCATTAACAAACGTCTGTACAGCATCCCATAATGTTCTATCATACTTACCAAAAAGGGCAGATGCACTTGCCGCCTTCTTGGTGGTTGCAGCTGAGCTACATACTTTGCGGCCTACTGAGCCCAGGTGCTTGCTCTCTTTATCAGGGGTCCAGAAGAAGCAGGAGTTTCATGGAGGCTAATATGACAACAGAGTCCAGAGGTGAGTCGGAGAGGAGAAAGAGAGGATCCGTCTCCCGTGGGCTATATTTTTTCTGTAGCCTCAATGGAGAAGATTTAGCTGAGCCCGGAGTCAAAAGTAATTCCATTGCTGGCTCTAGTAGACCTGGCACCAAAGGAAGGAGTGGTCTTGACGCGGACTGGTGATGAAGCATCTCTAATATAACTGGCGTGGAAGGTGTAGGCACCGACATAGGTTTATTCAGCTTCGCAGGTCCTCTTAGCAGGACCTCCTGGAAGGTAGTGATGTCATCTGACAGAGAGATCCATGGTGGTGGTGTGTCTGATAGTGTCGGTGAGTATATTCTTGTAGAAGTGGAAGAAGTATAACGGGAACAATGTCTAGATTGTGTGTGTGATCTTGATTGAGACGTATGACTACAATGGTGCAAGCGCATTGAAGATGGACGGGACGAGAAATGCTGGGATCTGTGGTGTCTGTAATGGCGCTAATTATGGCGCATTGTTGAACACGATCTAGGTCTTGAGAGCAGGGGTTCTTCAGGAGGAGGAATTGGTGCCAGTGGAAGGGGACGCTGAAGGTTGAGGGGGATGGGGGTGGTGGTGGTGGAGGAGGAAATTGTGATAGAGATCCCAGTAACACTATCAGTGAAGATGGAGAGTATATTCCAGAATATTTGGAGACTGGGATGTATAAATGTGTCTCACTTTCCTCCTTTTCTCATGTCATGATGTCCTCGACTTTGATATGCTACTCAACGTCGACCTCCTCTGACATCTTGATGGCGACATACTCCTTAATGTCAATAGGTCTATATTCTTCTATGTTGACACACCCCTCGACTGTGACTTCATACTGCGCAATGACCCTGTCTCGATGTCGACCTTCCCGGTCTCGATGTCGCCCTTCACCTATTCTTCAACGTCGACCCAGCACTTCAATGTCGACGACAGCGAACAAGTAGGTGCCATTACAAGGTCTTGACTTCTATAATCTCGATATCAACTAGGAACAATGCCATTTTTCGACTGTAACCCTCTTTTTGGACCTTCCACATCCTTCAGAGGTGGATGGCAGAGCTCTGGCAGAGGACTGACCCTTTCCTCACTCTGAAGTTCCACATTCAGACTATGCCTGCTGCCTGCTGTTTTCCTCAGTGCCAATGAGGCAATTTTTCTTCCTTTCCCTCAGGGTATGCCTTGAAATGTCCTGCAGTCCTGGCATTTGTCAGGAACATGGCTTGCTGGAAGGCATAGAATGCAGATGTTGATTGACCGATTTGGCCTACTTTCACCCACAGGCAGGACACTTGTCAAACAAAGAAAACAATGACCTTACCACCACTGCTGGAACTTGATCCCTTGCCTTAGAGGGCACATGACACCAAATACAGAAGACCTTGCCTTCGATCTACAGCTCCTGGTTTGACATTTCATTTGACAAACAACTGCAATTTTCTGTCAGAAAAAGGCAGAAAATGTAAGCGAGAGATGAAAAATGTCGAATGAAGTTGCTGTCAAAAAATTCCACTGGCGAACTTTGAAGAGAAAAAGCCAAAAAGGACGAGCTCAGTGCTCCAAGATCCTGTCACGAGGAGCAAGAAAATAGAACTGAGGCAACTGCCACCTCCCTAAAGGCACACATGCTGTTTTAAAACTCAAATAATGGCAGCCTATAAGGTTACATTGTCCTGCTATCCTTCGTCTTTTTACTTTTACAAAACGGGTTTGTGAAAGAGATTTCAGCTGTTTTATGGAGTATTGGCTTTACATTACACATATATATGGGTATTTTAACCCTTTTGTAAGTACAATTAGAAGAATTTCATCACTGTTTTTATTGGCTGCATAATGTGTTTTTTTAAAGTGTTTCTAAAGGCCTGCCTGAAGAAAGGCGAACATCTACACTTATGACAATATACCACAGAAAAAATGCTCTGGGATTCCCACGTGTGGGCGGAACTGTTCAATGCTTTTGGCTATCAATGCTGATCCCCTAAGAGAGAAGTGCACAATATCACGCAGGAGCTATAAAAATATGGATGTATGTCATCATAACGCATGCTTTTACTACGCATGCCTTTACAACGCAGGTTTTACAACGCAAGTCGTTACAACCACTTGCGTTGGGGGGAGCTGGATAGTGGAATAGTATAATTTACTATTCCAACTCCAGTCCCCGCGGATAGTAGGGATGGTTTTGGATAGTAAATTAAACTATTCCCTATCCTGCAGTGCCCCCAATTTGTTGTAATGACTTTTGTTGTTAAACCTGCGTTGTAAAGGTACTGCGTAGTGAAAGTTGCGTCGTAAAGGATGTTTCCCCAAAAACACTGAGCCACTATCAGATAGTTTATCGGTACAGCAGTGAGATAGTCTTTGTGGAGCCTTCTATGAGCTGTTCTCATATGCAGGGGTCAACTCATAGGGAAGTCAGGTCACATAACTTTTTACATAACTTTTTAAGATTCAAAAAGTAAGAGGGAGGTCCTTTACTAATGTGCTGGGAGCAGACAATACTATTGCAGGGATTGTTCACAGATGGGCAGCATTTCGGATTCAAACATGCCTTGAGGAAATTAAATGACATTGTTTTTATGTGAAGCATGAGATGGGTCATGTGATAAGGTGAGAGACCACAAAGAAGCAAACACTTTTATTATAATGCCAGCATGCCATCCACACAGGTGCTTATAAGCTTTTAAGGACTGCTCACCCTGGGCCTGCTACTTTGTATTGTATTTCCCAGTGGCCAGAGACATCAATACTCTGTAAGGTGTTGACAGGCCTCCCTGGGTACTGTTGGAGAATGACGGACAGGAGTGGTAGAACAGCATGTTTTCCACAATGGTAGCTTTTATGTAGAGCAGATTAATTCTATGGAACGAGTCACAGAAGCATGAAAAAAATGACAGTGGCTAATATAAATCAGTCTTCTTAGCTTTATAGAGCAGTCCACCACCTGGGTTCAGACATGGTCCTCTTTACTACAAAGCTGAATAGAACTTCAGACCAGAACCATAGTCATGAGTGCGAAAAGACCCACATCAGTTTGTCAGTTTGATAGACTACAGCAATTGGAATGCAGTGGCCTGGAGTTCTGCGAGCCCTCAGTCGTTCAGTTGGGTTCATGGCTTGAGTGTTTCTTAAAGTTATGATGAAATCTTGTCAAAGACAACAGAGCATACAAGTATAGAATTTAGATTCTCCAAACGTAAGTGATGGGAGGATCTGGATACTTCACAACTAGAACACATCAGTCAATATTAATCCCAGCATGGCAACCAGTAACTTCATAACATCTGCTCTGAAGCGTTAACAGTAATAATCTTCAAATTCTTATTTATTTTTACAGCAGGGTACTTGACGATTCTCCATGATTAAACTGGCCTCACTGGGCTTCTGGAATCAAAAGAAAGAACTCAAGGGGGCGTGGCTAGCAGCCGGACATGGCGGTCGCATAGTCGTGAAGCTTTGAGAGTGAGGCGGCTTCCCCACTGAAATCCGTACACTTATCCGTCGATTTGAAGCCTCCACCTGGAGGAACCTGGGTCCAGGACCGAGTGGAGTCCACCCGAAGAAACTGTGGTCAAAATCGGATGCCGGTAAGTGCCTCTGTGGAACTCCGTCTGCTGAGGGCCTTCAAAGGGCCTACACACCGAGCGCCAGTATCCGTAGTGGCCGGGCAAAAGTGCGGGTGAAGCGGCAGAAGCAGACCGGAAGCCTGCGCTGGCTAAATACTCCCAAGGCACGTAGGCGAAAACGGAAATCGGACCCCTCACTCACTCCTCCCAAGTGCCTTCTGAACCCTAACGGCACCAAAACGGGAAACACCGAAGGAAGCGGGCAGCGGAGAAGTGCCTAAAATCAGGCTTCGAGGATTGCACGATAACTCGCACCCCTAATACTCCGCAGCAGAGATGGAGGAATAAAAGTCAATCACCCGACACGGTGGAAAAAAGCCGGCACTTCACCGCTCTAGACTCTGGAGAAAGGGCACATAACAGACTGCGTTGAGTATTGACCCCGCCCCCCCACACAACAACCGGGGACAGATGGCGATCCATACCGCACCACCGCAGAAGCACCACACAAGACAACGCAACAATTGTAAGGGCTCGAGGCGAAGGGGCACGAGCGAGGTGGACGGGGCTCGGGGAGCCCAGCAACGGTGGGTGAGCCTGCAAACCTATCCAGCGGCCGGGACGGGACAGGGTTGGAGAGGTCCCACGGGACATGAGCAGTGCCGACAGCGCTAATTAAGAAAGAGGCCCTGAACAACCCTGGTGAAACGAGAAATCAAAATCAGGGTACATAAAACGATAGGGCAGGCGAAACCGGCGGAGACGGACACCGTCTGGAATTGAACTAGCAAAGGCTCCCCTGGATAATGCACAGCGGAGCCAGTGGCCAGCAGGCACCCCAGGAGGAACCATGGCAGGAAGAGGCCCGAGAAGAAATGCATCACAGTCCAAGTTAGAAAAATTCGCCTTTGACAAGCAGGCCCCCTCTCAATCAGAGCCTTGCACGTCCACGGGGAAGATACCAGAGGGTGAGGGAGCCAAGAAAGCAACGCTTGAAGACATGATGAAGGCGTTGGCACAGGTACAAGCAACGGTGGGGTCCACAGCCACAGAAGTCTCCCTGCTGCGTGCTGACTTTCAAAAAATGGGCGAGAGAATGAAGCAGGTCGAAGTGGTCACGAAATCCTTAGCGGAGGATGTATCGGAACTACAAATAACGATGGAGCGTGTTACAGCGGAGAATAAGGCGCTAAAAGAGAAACTGGATGACCAGGAAGGTCGCTCCAGAAGAAACAACGTGAGAATTATTGGGGTGCCGTAATCGGAAGGCACCCGCGCCATGAACCTGTATGTAGAGGATCTGATCAAAACGCAGCTCAAACCAAAGGGACTATCGCAGTTCTTCTCAGTAGAACATGCGCATAAAGTCCCCGGGGAAAAGCCTAAACCTGGAGCCCCCCCAAGACCAATACTGGCGAGACTCTTTAATTTTCGTGATCGCGACGCGATCCTGCAAGCGGCGAGAGTAGCCACACCAATACAGATCCAAAATTCCACACTCGCCTTCTTCCCAGATTATACAGCAGAAGTATCGCGTCAGAGGAGGACCTTCCTTGAAATTAAGAAGGAGCTGAGAGCCAAGGAACTGTTGTACTCTATGTTGTTTCCAGCACGACTGAGAGTGGTAGCAGACAGTAAGGTTTGGTTCTTCGACACCCCGGAGTCGGCCCAGGACTGGCTGGAGGGATGGAGATAAGTAGGATTACCCCGCCGCTCTTGTAGGACTAATCAGAACCAACGAGGAGGCAGCCAACTGAAATCACAGGCGTCGGGTGGAGCTGGCTCGGCACGGTCGCCAGCACAGGAACACTTTGATGCAGATGACGGAGTGGAACAATGAACTCCCGGCACATCATTAGATGACACTTTTAAGAGATTTTTCCGGTGGGACTGGGCTTGGACACTGACCCGGTGAGACCGGAGAGGGCAGGGGAATCGTCTGCTCCGCAGCATACTTCACCCCAGCAAGCAAGTAACAGTTCATGGGATGGGTAAAGCACTCTGCTGAGTTGGGGGGGCGGGCAGTTCCAGGTCCGTTAAGCAGGGAGGCAGGGAGGGGGAGGCATGGGGGGGTGTTTAGTTATTAAGTACAAACTGCAAGTTAAAACTGAACACAAAGTTGGTCCCACAAGGAAGGGGGTGGAGGGGGGGATTTTGGTTTGGTTGGTTTTGGCTCAAACTTTACACTCTATGGTACACCATGTCACTTTCTGTCCATGCGGATCCACAGACGACAGCAGGCACACATCACCACAGTTGATGCGACAACTAGACATGATCCTAAGACCACAGGATGGCTCGCCGGACCCACACCGCGGTCACTGCTGATATAACACACGCCATTGCGGTGCCCCCCCTCCGAATACTCACATGGAATGTTAGAGGATTAGGGGACAAAATAAAGAGAGGACTGGTCCTACAGGCGATTAAGCGCCAAGGCCCCGCGATATTATTACTACAGGAAACACACCACACTGGGACAGCATGCCGTGCACTCGACAGACGAGGCTACAAAATGGTGGTGCATGCCGAGTTTACAGCGGGGTAACGAGGGACGGGTATTTTAGTGAAAAACTCTTCCCCCTTCATAGTGATACAACACAAGGTAGATGATCAGGGCCGCTTTGCGGCGGTACATGGACAATGGGAGGGTAAACTCCGGAATGTAGTGTCCGTATATATTCCTCCAGCACTCCACTCCATAACACTGCCGGCACTAGGGGAATTCCTTTTGAATCTCCCAACGGGAGATACGATTATAGGGGGGGGCTTCAACGCCATCGTGGACCCAGCACTGGACACGCTTTACATCGGGCCCCGCTGCACTCCCAGGTTTCATGGAGGCATTGGGGCCGAAAGATGTCTGGCGTCATATCCAGCCCACGGAGACGCAATACACATATCACTCTCAGGTACACAATAGTTTGTCCCATATAGATTATTTTTTGCTCCTCGGTGATGGGATGAGAGACGTGGACGACATAACCATACTGCCGAGAGGAATCTCGGACCACTCTCCTGTATTACTATCCCTCTCCACTAAAGAGAAGAAGCGCGCAAGAATCTATCCCATATATCCCAACTATCTCATGATTACCCAGATCAAAAAACGACCTTAAAATAGCGACCAAACACTACTTTGCAGAGAACACAACATCAGTATCCTCCCCTCGATTCTGTGGGAGGCGTATAAGACGGTCCTGCGGGGGCGCGCGATCGCGTCGGTGACGGGACATAAACGAGCATACCAGCGGGAGCTCTCGGAGCTGGAGCTGGCGCTACAAGAGGCCAACATAGCACACATGGCTGATCCCACAATGGAGACTGCGCACGTACTGAAATTGCGCCAACAACAACACCGAACCCACCTCGAGTCGAAAGTCAGGGATAACATTGATAGCACAGCGCATAGGATTTATGACATCGGGGACAAGGCAGGGAAAATGCTGGCATGGCTAGACAAAAGGCGAAGTGGTATCAGAGACATACAACACCTGCACACTCGAGAGAGGCAGCTGCAAACACACCTTGAGGATATAGTGCTCACTCTGGCGGAACATTTTCAGAAAGTGTACACCCCAGAACAGGAAGTCACGGCACAGGCGGCAATGGAATCCCTTAATAACGTAGAGATTCCCACACTTCCGCCAGAGGCAGTACAAGAACTTGAGGCGGACCTGACGGGAGAGGAAATACAAAAAGCAATCCAGGCGATCCAATCGGGGAAGGCTTTAGGCCCCAACGGGATACCCATAGAGTGGTATAAAAGTATGTAAGAAACCCTTAGTGAGCCCTTCTTGGCAATGTACAGAGACAGCCTGGAAAGGGCATAACTCCCATTAGACCAATGCACCGCGACGATTGTAGCCATACCAAAGCCCGGAAAACCACATGCGTAATTCTCCACGTATCGCCTCATGTCCCTACTCAACGTAGAAGCAAAGATACTGGCGAAGCTACTGGCTAGCAGACTGTTGACCCACTTGCAACTGTTGATCCACCCGGATCAATCGGGCTTCATGCCCCACCGGAGCACGGCCCTTAATCTTAGACGGGTACATGGAGTAATAGCCCGAGCTCACTCCTTGTCAGAGGTGGCGGTGATCCTTTCGCTGGATGCCAAGATGGCGTTTGATCTGGTGGAGTGGGAGTATCTATTTGCTGTCCTGGCCCGTATGGGCTTTGGCCCCAAATACATTTCCTGGATCAGGCTACTCTATACCAAACCTGTTGCTCAGGTAATCGCCAATGGTCACATCTTGCAAACTTTCCCGCTGGCACGGGGAACTCGGCAGGGCTGCCCCCTGTCCCCCTTGCTCTTTGCCTTAGTACTGGAGCTGCTGGCGATACTTATTAGAACGACACCGTTGCTGAAGGGGATAGGATGGGTGGAAGGCTGGGAGGACCGAGTGTCCCTCTATGCCGACGACATGCTCATTTACTTGACAAAGTCCGAAAGTACCATCCCAGAACTTTTAGCACCATGCGACACACACGGAAAGACGTCAGGCTACACACTGAACTGGACAAAATCAGTGATTTACGTGCTGAGGGGACCGAGGCCGGTACTGGCGCCGGACTGCCCCCTTGCACTGACATCAGACTCCTTTAAGTATCTAGGTATCCATATCACGGGCAGCGCCTCAGATTTCTTGGACAAAAACCTGAACCCCCCTTGGAACGACTCCGAACAGATGTCAGGCACTGGGCGACCCTGCCGTTGACCCTCCTTGGACGTGCAGCTTTGTATAAAATCATGGCATTACCGAGACTTTTGTACGCCCTGGAGAATACACCATACCTGGTCCCGCCGTGCTACTTTAAGCAAATAGGAGGGTTAGTGTCCAACTTGCTGTGGTGTAATGGCCCAGCACGCATTGCACATGATAAATTGACTAGAAGCTGGTACGAGGGGGGCATTGCCTTACCAGATATACATTTATACTACTGGGCGGCACAACTCAAAATTGTGAACCAGTGGGTACACATGCCAAGAAATGACCCTGCATATAGAGCCGATTGGGCGCAGCTAGGAACGGACTGTATGCTATCACCGCTGTATAATAAACAAGAAGTCTCGCGACTGATAGGGCTCGCACAACACACAATCGCCTTATGGCATGCAGCGCAGGCGGAGCTGGGGTGGAAGGGAAAAATTACCAAATTAACCCCTCTCTGGGACACGAAGGCCCTCGGGCAATTGAGACACAGTAAGGGATTTACACAGTGGGATAAAATTGGTATTTCCACAGTGGGAGACTTATGGGGAAAAGACAATGTAATAACGTTCGCACAGCTTCAACAGCAATATGGACTAGGCCCGAACGAAACCTATAGGTACATTCAGATTAGGCATGCGCTGCTACAAGCGATACCATTGGGCACTGAAGTACCAGACTCATCACCACTGGAAGATAGGTTACTTACTGACTACATGCAGCAGAGAGCCACCTCACTTACCTATAAGAAATTGATTAACAATGGGTGGGAGACGTAGGAGATATTGACGACTCCGAATGGAATGAAGCGCTAGCCTCCCCAAAAGAAGTGGGCATCTCGGCAAAATTCAGACTAGTACAGCTCAAAATCCTACACCGCATGTACTACACACGGTGCATGCTACACAAGATACATAGAGCGCTGCACCCATTCTGTCTGCGTGGATGTGGAGAAGAGGGTACACTGTACCACACACTTTGGGAATGTCACCACATAGTAGAGTTCTGGCGACAGGTGATGCGCACCGTCTCACAAACACTACAAATCTCCCTCATCCCTGAACCACGCAAATGTCTATTAAACATTTGGGAACCGAAGGATCTGAACAGACATGAACTCATATGGGCCACATTAGCGAACATGGTGGCAAAAAGAGACATTGCACAAAAATGGGGAGCTCCAGAAATACCCACGATATCCATGTGGAGTAGGAACATGGACTTATTGATGTTCACGGAGAGAGCGGTGTATACGATTAGAGCCTGCCCCTGTAAATGGAACAAAGTGTGGTCCGCTTGGAATAAGTACAGAGGAGAGTTGTGTGAACCTTTGACTGAGGGTGATGATGTGAGCTCGGACGAAGAAGATGTATAGGGGGTGCAGATGGGTGGCACAGCACATAGAGGAATTAGGAGAGTGACCGTGAGTGTGACCTGCTTGGTGAGTGCGTCAAGATACATGAAAACATTTAGGACTGGAGGGAGACAGGCATGGAAATGGCCGTTAGGTGCAAATAACTATTTGAGCCACAGTTTCGAGTTCTGTTCAATGAAAACAGACAACATATGAATATAAAAATGGTAAGACCTAATAACTGTTAAATATGATCTAGAGGACGGTTTGGAGGAAATGACTTTTTGATACGCCGCCGGACCCCAGGGTTGTCGGCCTTACGGCTGTGTACTAATGAACAGTTTAGAGGTTGAACAGGTCTGAAGCAGCCGGCCCAACGGGTTGTAGGCCCTGGTATGTAACTATTTCCACTGTAAATACATTCAATAAAGGTCTTTTTAAAAAAAAAAAAATTTTGGAAGAGATGGGCTGAGTACCGAGGGCTGGACATGGACCCTCCGCCTGATGTGACGGCCCTCCCGTCGCCTTGACATCTGGACATTTGGTAATACTGTGAAGTGTCTTGAATTGGCTATGCATGTTTTCGCTGCATGTATTTCTCATTTCTATGTTAGCAGCAACGCAATGGGGGAGGGGGGGGGGTTAGTCTGGTCTGTAAAAGTCTGCAGATGATATTCTTACTTCATTGATGTTGGCAGAAGACTCCGGTGCTCGGGGCTATGCATTCCATGTGTGATCAGACAAATAAAAATCTGTTTAAAAAAAAAAAAAAGAACTCAAAATGAGCAATAATCTAGTATGAAGGTAGTTAAAAAATGGTCCAAAAAATATTGTTCTTAGCCTACCCACAAAAATTATTCTATGTCAGGACTGAAGGCGAGGATTATGCTTTACTCTCTTCACTTTAATAAAACACAGCAGCCATTTCTAAGATACAAGAAAGCTGCTATTCCCATGAACCCTTGGGTAAAAACAACAGTTCAACAACCAAAGATCATCAAGTCCATCTGCCAGCCAACCAAGGGTCCCCATTGTCTCCATATAGTCCTCCAATTGTCTTTCCCCACTCTCGTTCCTAGCTGCTTGCAGCCAAAGCTAAATCATTATGTCTTACGTTCATTGCTTATGCTTGATTGTGTTTTATTTCCTACTAGGTGGTGACTTTCTTGAGTCACAAATTTCTGCTATTTACTGGGTCGTGGAACCACTCGTATTCCCTTTATGGCTGATTCTTGATGGTCCTTCGACCGCCAGGTTGTGCCGCACAAGTGAGTCTACTGCTACAACGCGCTGCCTTCATTACCATCAGAAATAGGAGTGAAGTCAAGCGCCGCAGTTCTGTGATTCTGCCCTGTCTGGAGAGATACGCCCTGGCTGGAGTCTGTAGCTTGTATTAGGCCCATTATTATTATTATCAAACTACACCAGTGCTTTAGGGGTCTGTATTCAATGCATGCAACCGCGCATGACTCCTTGGGAGGGCAGTATTCCCCCAGTATTGCATATCCAACATGGCCTACCCAGCCTGACAGAAACAGGGCCCGCATTGTGCCCGCCAATATCCTGCTGGCCTTTTATTGCCAATCAGCCTCATCCCAAAAGCAGAGGCGGCTTGTGTTTGTAGTAGACCCATGCTCCTAGGCAACAAGTTCCCCACTATATCTTGCAAAAAGGAGAGAGTGTGTCCTGGGGCTTGGGCCCACCACTGTGAGGCTCTGCCCACTTGAAGCTCGTGGCTGCCACCCAGCCCATCTATTGCTGAGTCCTGTTGTCTTCACCAGTTGAGTGCACCTTACCCTCACATAAAGTGCTTAGTGCTATTGGTGTTTGGTTTCCTTGGAACTTTTTAACGACACCCAGGGTGAGCAGCATCCTCTTGCCAGAGGGAGAGGTGTGGGTCAGTGGCCATGGCAGCTGACTCTGGAGCACCGGGCTCACGGTTCGATCCCCGGCGCCGGCGACAGCTCAGCCCAGCACCATGTGACTCTGGGCAATAGCTTGCTTAATCTTCTTGACGGCCCCCAGAGTCTTGAGACCTTTAAGCGTGATTAGTTTGTGCTTTACCAATACAGGGTTGTTATTAGCCTTCCTCCAATAGGATGACAATTTCTATGAGGCTGTAGACACCTCCATATATAGAGCTATTGGGAAGGCCATGGCACCTATGGAGCTGCGTCTCACCCAACAAATTGCGCGTGAATGTAGACTTCCCAGGCATCCCAACCTGTCCCAACACTCCAGGCCCCTGCGGACCCCTCCAGCCATCTGATAAGGAGGAAATACAGGCCAAGTGCCTCTGTCAGGAAGGAGTAGACTAAGATGCCTTTGAGTGTCTGAAGCACGCATTTCCTACCCCATCCTGGGAACCTGCCGGCCCAAGTTCTGGCCACCATCTCACCTTCCCCGGTCCCGGATGACCCCCATGCAGACGCAGACTAAGAACTCGCCCCTTCAAGGCCTTGGCTTCCTTCCCCTCTCCCACCACCCACCAACACACCTAAGTTGGATGTGGGCCCAACCTTCTAGACCCTGATGATATAATTCATCTCTGGTCGGAGGAATGGATGCCATCCCTGAAGGTGGCAAATTATTTGGCAGCACTCATCCACAAGCCCTTTCAAAAAGAAGCTCACAACCAGAATGCCCCTGCCCGTCCCTGGATGAGAAAGTGACCCTAACGCCTTAACTGGACTCCACCATGGCCACTGTTTTGGCAAAATGTATGAACGACCCCAAAAAGGGAATAGATGGGTCCTGGTGGGCATGTCAGGAGAAGCTCCTAGACACCCTCTGTCCACTAATGAAAATATTTGACATGGACGAAGAATGCCAAGGCTTCCGGCATGCTCATTTCCCCCAAGGTGCTTTACAGATGGGCGCAACATGCTATAATTTTTCTTGGCAACACAAATTTCGCACTTTCTGTGGAGCGTCGCTGCTCCTTCCTAATAAAAGTAGATCCAAAACTTGAAGACCTGGCGATCTTGGAGCCAGGTGCAGTAGCGCAGGGTGGCCTATTTGGGGAGCTCTACATAAAGAAATCATGCATGTTTGTCAGTACCTTTGAATGTTTAGACAAGGCCCAATCCGCTATCAAAAAGGTTTTTCACCCTATGGTTTTTTTTAGAGGAGGGTGAGCGGTCAAAATAGAGGCCCCTTGGCAGGCTGGGTATATGCTCAATTCACTTCAAAAGGACAAGGCTCTAGGTGAGGCGCCTATCAAGATCACTTCCAGTTCGTCAACTTTTACCCCACGAGAAGACTGCATTTTTTGTGGTAGAGGGAAAGGATCCCACACTGCTTCCTAGTCTGGTGAGTGTCTTCCCTTCTTCACTTCTAAGGGTAGGGGGCCGTCTGGCAGATTTCGCTCATGTTTGGATTGCCATTACCTTTGACGCTTGGGTGTTACAGACTATGCAGGGTTTACTAATAGAGTTCCATAACTCCACTCATTAAGACAAACTCCTGAGGTCCATTCCGTTCTCCTCTGAGAAAGCCGCCCTGATAGACACAGAGGTTGCCTCCCTGCTGGACATAGGGGCTATCTAACTGCCTCTCTTTCACTCACCCAAGAGGTTTTGATCATAACACGTTTTCTCATTAACAAGGTGGATGGGGGGGGGCTGGGCAGAGGCCTGTCATAAAGATGTGCAAATTCAACAAGTGGCATGTAGACCACCACTTCAAAGTGGAGGGTACTCACTGTCTTATGCCCCTCAAATTAGAAGGTATGTCTCGACTTGAAGGACGCATTCCTCGCAATTCCGGTTTCCTCCCACAAACAAGAGATTCCTAGAATTCACTAGGCAACACTGAAAGTATTCTTTCCACTCTGCCCTTTAGTTTCTTCTCCGCTCCTTGGTGCTTCACCAAGGTTCTCAAGGTCGGTGGTGGAGTATCTTCGAGCGCAAGGGTTGCATCTCATCATCTATCTGTATGACATGCTCCAAATGGCTCAGTGCCCTCCGACACTGTCACTCCAACTGCACCTGACGGTTACCCTTTTACAAGCTGTGGGTTTTCTTATCAACGAAAGAAGTTGTTTCTGGTTCCCTCTCGGATAGCTACCTTCCTGGGTTTTGTGATAGACTCCACCAAGACCACATTGAGTCTCCTGCCTCAAAAAGTGACAAAAATGTGTCATGAGTTGCGGAAGACTTTGGCCAAAACTCATGGGTCAGTATGGCACTTCACCCGTCTGGTTGGCCTTCTGTCATCCTAAATCCAAGCGATTTCCCCAGGGACCTTGCATTACTGGGCCCTGCTACGCCTAAAGGCTACCCATTTGTGGAAGAGCCTCGTGTATTCCCAAAAGAAAAAAGATTTTCGGCTCTGCCCCAGATCTGATCATAGAGTTAGACACCAGTGGATCAGGATTGGCACTTACGCCACTTTTGGAACTCCAGCCTTTGGAAGCTCCATCCAGAGGTTTTTGCAATTCTCTAACAGGCTTGGGGCCCTTTCTCCATCAACCTGTTTGTTTCAAGACTGGACCACCAGATACCCAGGTTTGTCAGCTGGTGTCCAGACCCACAGCTGTTGTCATGGATGTGTTTCTCCAGGACTTGAACCAAGAGAAGGTGTATGCCTTTAACTCCTTTGTGATGATCACGCAAGACTCTGCCAAGGTCAGAAGTCAACAAGCAGAGGTGGTGATAATCTACCCATTTAGAAATCTTGTTTGGTTTCTGGTTCTTCTGGAACTTTCCTGGGATTTTCCCTTCCCCAATTTCGGACTCTCCCCCTAGATCCAGAACAGAGTCACCACCAAATGGTTCTGGACGGATTGCTGTCCCTGATGGCATTGCGGATTACAGGGATTGATGGTCAGTCTGGGGCCTTTTGTGCAAGGCTGAAGATCTCCTCTCTAAAGCCTGAGCCGACAACATGGTCAAGCAATACAGATCGGCTTGGATTCGATGGAACTGGTGGTGTGTGCATTGGGGTCTTGATCCCGGGATCGCCGATGTAGTGCGGGTCCTCAATTTCTTGGCTTCCTTGGCCTCTGATGCCTGGCTTACTGCTCTATAAACGCTTTCCACTCTGCCATATCGGCAGGCCATATTCCAGTAGAAGATGCCCCAATGGGGGAGCATCCTTTTGTCTGTCGCCTGCTTTAAGGTATCCATTTGTCACTCCCACCAGAACCGCTGTATTCCACCCTAAGGGAGATCATTCAGGTTCTTAACTATTTTTTTCTGGCAGCCCAAGTGAGTTTTGTTACAAAAGGAGCTCTCTGCAAAATTAGCCATGCTCTTATGACTGATCTCTTGTAGAAGGGTGTCTGATGTCGGGCCTTGGACGTATCTGCCATGTCTTTATCCCCTTCAGGGGTACCTTTGACGGTCAGCGGACAAACTAATTGTCATGCCAGGATCATCTTGTATCCATCTTTCCCAGAGATGCCAAAACTGTGCGTAGTGCAGTACCTCAAAGCCTATGAGGCAATGTCAGACGAGTTCCATCCCCCGGGTGAGCGTCTGCTCCTGATCACCTTTAGGAAACCACACAAACCGGTCTCCTCGCCTACGAAAGCTCGCTGGATACGGTGAGTGATGCAGGAGACTGGCACTGATTTGAGGATCTTCAGGGCACACTTGGCCCGGGGTGCAATGGCTTGAAAAGCATTCACCCTTGGTGCACGGCTAGAGGTCATTATGGATGCAGCCGACTGGTTATCAGATTCTACCTTTAAACAGTTCCTAGCCAGTGATGCCTCTGGTAGTCACTATATTTACTGGGAGGACAGCCTCCTTTACAGTGAGCCTATGGTTCCTATGAAAGGGACAACGTGGTCCTGGTGGTCCTCCAATGCTAGATACAATCTGTAGTACTTGTGTGACCTGCCTGGCTAGTGGGAAGACAGGGCAAATGCTTAAAGCCACCCTTCAATCCACTACCAGTCCTTGGCACACCCTTTGAGAGGGTGGGAATCAACATTGTAGTGCCTATGGATCACCAGACTTCTTCAGGCAACAAGTTCATCCTGGTTCTAGTAGATCATGCCACTAGGTATCCAGAGGCAATCCCTCTGAGAACAATAATGGCATCTGCAGGGGCAAAGGCCCTGATGGGGATTTTTACCTGAGTGGGTTTACCCATGGAAGTTGTATCTGACAGGGGCCTGAACTTCATGTCTGAATGGCGTGGTGCAAATGTAGTGTGACCTTGACTGGTAACAACAGAGGTGGAGTGCGTGGGAAGGTCTTTCACCTAGATGGGAGCCACTTGCTTCGCTTGAAAAAAAAGGTGTACCCATCAGCCCAACCTGCGGACCAGTTTTACAGAGTTCCATAAGCCAAAGAAATCATCTCCAGAAAGTGTAAGTGTGCTTCTGCATCTTGGACTTTTTCTTGAGTGACTGACCTGAATTAGTCTTAGATCATGACAATGACCGGCGTAATGACTCCGTGAGCGGTCCCAAGACCTACCTCGTGACCTGGAGCATTGGGAAGCTGTGTGTTGAGCGGCCAGGAGCTTCATGACACTCTTGTAGATCGCCTTTGGGTGCTTAGTCTTGACCTCCAAGCAGGCCTTGGAGTCGTGGTCCAGTTACAGACACCAAAGGCACATCAAGTGTACAAATGTTGACAAAATTTCACAAAAATCCAGTCAAAAAATGACAGAAGGGAGCTAAATCCGTATCCATGTGGATGTAGTGGAAAATAAGGAACTGAGGTCAGAGCATTGAGGTGGTGCCTATATAGGCACCCTGTACGTCACTTTCGGTGCAGACGAACACTGATAACACCATGCAGAGACAAGTGAGGCCACTTACAGGCACGCAAGAGGACTGCTCAGAAAATGTTTCGGATCCAATGTAATGGGTGGGAATATTTTAATGTAAGGATTCTGGGGCTAGAAAACTATCAGATGTCAATTGATTTAAAGGATGTCCGTGCCCTAAAATGCAGAGCCCTAACAGCATGTCATCCTTTATCAGTGCAGATTCCTAAACTTGGGATTTTAGTCATGGATAGAGTTCAATTCACAGAACTGGGGCGTGAACATATGGAGAGACACCCACGTAGCCTCCCGGCATATTTCCAGGACAGGAATTTCCCATGCCTATGCGTTGGTTGCAGCTTCGCCTTGGTGTAATAGTCTTGCAGGCTTTCTGGATGTTGCACTTTGACCAATGGGTAGCAGATCTTGAAGTAGAGTACGAGCCATCGGGAGATGGTCCTCTTCTGAATGGCCTTGCCTTTTATCGCCCCAGTGAACCCCCATAAAGATGTGATCGTTCGGCAGGTGGTCTTTGGCATGGTTGATGTAAAATGTCAGCTTTCTTTGGGGTCCAAATGATGAGGTCTCTCTTCCCCCTTATAGGGACGAGGTGGAATCTTGAACACCGGCAAGCGGGTGGCTTGACTGATGTAGAATGGTGTCATAACTTTAGGCAAGAAGGATGCTCACATTCACAGAATCGGCTTGTGAAGAAGGTGGTATACGTTGGATTGACACAGAGTCAGTAGATCATTCACTTGCTGCTCTGATATTATGGTGACTAGGAACACCATTTTGAGGGTGAAAAAGCCTTAAAGGACAGCTATGGAGTGGCACAAAGGGAGCACACATAAAATATGAGAGGGCAAATTTAAGGTCCCACTGCGGGATGATAAAAGGAGAGGGAGGAAAGAAGTGTTGGGGACCCATCAAAGCCGCATCACAACCAATGATTTAAACAATAAAAGCTAGTCCTGCAGCCATAAAAAGGCAGAAAGAGGAGAAAGGTAACCCTTAACTGTGCCCAAAGCAAAGCCTTGATGGGCAAGAGACAAAACATACAACAGAACGTCAGATCAGCTTGGAGGTGGTTAACAAGGTGTGCACTGCACCAGATCACAAATTTGTCCCAATGACAAGCGGATTCTGTATTTGTCAAGGGACATCTGGCTACAAGATGACATCAGACACCTTTGGAAGGAAAGTTGAAGGTATACAGCTGTTGGTGCTCAACCTCAATGAATGAAGTTGGAGAATTTGAAAGCCCTGGTGCAGAACCACGCCCCCTTTCTGCAACAGCAGGTGCTTCTGCTAGGGCAGCCGGACTGAAAGATTGATTCTCATGCCAAAGAGCTTTGTATACCACGCACACCATGACCAGTCCAGGACCACTAGGATAACTTGGACCTGGTTGGTCCTGACATTTTTCAGAACTCACTTCAGTAGAGGTCTCGAGTTCCGCTCTAGGTGGAACACATCTCCCATCAAAAGACACCCTTGAAACCCATAATTGCTGACACTGCCCAATCTTGTCAGTGGTTAATAGATCATTCCAAGGTTCTTCCTATTTGCCAAAGAGACCTTGTGCCACCTCTGGGTGTAACTGTCACTTGTGAACTGCTAGGAGTCGACGGACGATCTTGTCCGCCCTGGTTTTCAAAGATCCTGCCAAGTGGTCCACTACCATGAAAATGCCTTGATGGTCCCGCCATTTCCAGAAGCATAGTGCCTCATGAACAGGGTGCAGGAGCTGACTCTGCCCTGTTTGTTAAAATCTTACATGGAGGTGGTGTTGTCAGTAAGCAACTGCACCAGCCTCCCTTAAATGGACAGAAGGTAGGTGTTGGACCCGGCTCTATCTGGAGGGTCACTCTTCAAACATTTGCCTACACCCCTCCTATTTTTTCTGAATTAGTTTTTTTGGGCTTTAATGCTCTGTGCACTTTACCACGGCTAACCAGTGTTAAAGTGACTGTGCGCACCTCATAAAACATAGTAAAATTGGCTTAGATCGAATTGGCATATTTAATTTACATATAAGTCCCTGGTGAAGTGGTACTACATGTACCCAGGGCCTGTGAAGTAAATGCTAGTAGTGGGCTTACAGCTCTTATTGTGGCACCTGCTTACGTAACCTTCTGAAATATCACTCAGGCCTGTCATTGCAGTTTGTTGGCAGTTTTAATTGCTGATTCGACTTGGAAAAATAATTCCCTTGCTAGGCCTTAAATGTCCTCTTTATTATATATGTCAGCCCTAAAGTAGGCCCTATAACGTCCACAGGGCAGGGTGCATGTCCTGGTAGAGAAAAACTCACAACAAATTCATTTTTTACTGTGTAAGGCCTCCTTCTCTCAATGGATAACATTTAGTTACTTTATTACATTAAATAAGCCATAACGTCAGATTGGAAGCAGAGAGGAAAGTCATGTTTGTTGTCTGAGGAATTGTAATTTATAATCCTTTTTTATGGCTAAAACAGATTTTAAGTCACAATTCGAAAAATGCCACTTTTAGAAAGTTGGATTTTTCTGTTTTAACCATATGGTACATGCAGCCTGTTCCTGGATCACATTACTGGGTGTAGTTGACTTTCATTTACACCTCCCAGGCAGCCACACAATTGAGGGACTATGTGTGCCTGGATAGGCCATCTCAGGCAGGATGGGGGATCGATGCTTAGCATAACCCCCTTGCACTTCCATAGGCTGTGCCCTGCTCTCACACAAGGAATTTCACACCAGCCTACTGTATCTGCAGACAGACTGGGATCAGGGCAGGCAGGCAGGAAATTGAAAGGAGAAACCTCCAGAAACTTCTCCTACTCCAAAGGAGACACTAGGTATAAAAATATGACCCTCTACCCCACTTGTTCACTTACTGGACGTGCAGAAAGTTTCTCAGAAAACTGTCTGCTATTATGGCCTGCCATGCACTTCAGAAGACTGCTTTGCTGCACTAAGGACTGTTCTGCTGCCTGAAACCTGCTCTGAGCCTCCAGAGGTCTGCCCTGTTGCTTGAACCCTGCATTCTTGAATCCAAAACCTTAAGAGCGACTGCAAGGACTAGTTGACTGGACTCCTGATCAGCGCCTCAGGGAAAGAAAAGGCCCCAACCATCTTGAACCCATAACTAGACCCTGCCTGAGTCCTGAACCCCCTTGTGGTGGTCCTTTAGTTGTGGACCTTTGTAGGTGGTGCTAAAGGTACCCAGATGGGCAAAAACCAGATCTTTGGACTTAGGACATTTTTGACCAAACTGTGTTCTGAGAACCAAGAGGAGACAGGAAACGACCTGCTTGTTGATCCACCCAAAGTGCATTGCCGGTCAGCTTGACTTTGTGGGAGGTCCTGTGACGTTCTTCTCCACAGCAGTCAATCCTCTTCAGAGTCTTCTCGCAGAAGGAGTATCCGTCCTCATGGAGCCCTCATCGGCTACAGCCTGCAGCTTCATCCCCATGGAGATATCAGACTTCCTAAAAAGAGACCAAGTCCAAAAGAATTAATCTTCACTGCAACTTTGTTCAATGGCTCCCCAATAATGACGTCTCTTCCTCGGACTGCACAGTTGCCTTCCCCTCTGCTGAACTTTACAGTCTCAGACATTTTACTTCAAATTTTCTTCTAAGTTTGGAGGTAAGCAGAGACCTGCCCAATCTACCTCGTGTACCTGACCGGCATTCAATATCTGCCATAACTTTTGATTTTGCCCCAGTCTTGCATGACTAGATGTCTGCAGTTGGCGCTTTGAAATTTTAGGCATAATTTTTCACTTTAAAAGTTAAAAAATGAATAACTCTGGCTCGATAGATTGGATATTAGTTGTTTGGTGTCAATAATTTATTAAAATTACTCAAATTTTCTAAACTGTTGTAGGATTTTTTCTTGTGTTGTGTTTTCACTTTATTACCGTTTGTGTGCTGCATAAGTACTTCACACATTGCCTCTAGGTTAAGCTTAAAGGCTTTTGTGACAAGCTACCAGAGGGTTAAGCACAGGATAATTTAGTAACTTTTTGTTGTTCACCCTGACAAGGATTGTGGCTGTTACTTGAGTAGGGTTTCACCCCCCTGAACCAACAACCCAATTTTTCACAGAAGGCTTTCAAGGTCAAGCGGATGGTTCTCAGCTCCAGGAGGTTGATATGGAATCAGGCCTCCACTGGAGACCAGAGGCCTAAAATCTCCACTTTTTCTAGATGGCCGTCCAACCCAGAAGGGACACACCAGTCACCACTGTAAACTCTGGGTGGGGTAGGGAGAGAAATCTGCCGCTGACCCAATCGCAGTCTAGCAACACAAGTGCATATCTTTCTCAGTCTCCTCCGAAGTCTGGACATAGTCAGAGGGGTCCCTTGATGTTGGGCCCATTGAGACTTCAGGTATCATTGCAGAACTCGTATGCCCTACCAGCAGGATGCAGGAGGCCATCAGTCCCAGTAGTCTTAGGGTCGATCCAACTGAAATTCAGGACAGGCTGAAAGATCAGGATCACAGGCTGAATGTCCGGGACCCTCTTCTCCAGGGATAAGGCATGAAACTAAACCGTGTGGAGAATGGCTCAGATGAAGGGGATCAAATGTATATGCTGTATGGGATGGTGAACACATTTTCTAAGGTGCATCTGGTTTCTTGCTTTTTCCACACTCCCAGAAAAAAATAGAAACAATAACAAATATGCCAGTTCCGTTTCTCTTTACTACCACTGCTATTGGATTATCACAGGCTGCATTTAGCATACTAAATTGCATTTTTGACACAAGGAAATTGTTAAAAAATAGATTATTTAAAAAAAATGATAAATAAGAAAACTATATTATAGGAGCAGCCATGCAGGCACTATTCAGGGCTGTAACATAGTTTAAAGTCAAAAACAAACAATTAAAATGCATTATAGAAACGGCATAGTGTTTCTTTCAAACGCCAGAAAAGTAATATGTTTTTTTAGGGGTCAATATAGCACGAACTCTGCCGGAAGGTATCAGAACGCTTTACATGGGCAACAATTGCAATACAGACGGACATATTCATTTCGTTAGGCTGGGGGAGTTTAAGTGATTTGCCCTGAATCACAGATCGTTCAGCGTCCGTGCAGAGACTCGAACCCGGTTCTCCAGGTTCGAGGTCAAAGCTCTAGCCATTAGACCACATCATCCTTGCAGTGCAGCATTTTATATGTAACATTATGAGCCAGTTACCTTAAATATAATTTGTGTTTAATTTGGAACCCACATTTTTATAAAAGGCTACTTATACCGGGGAACCTTCCTGATCTGTGGCAAGCTCAAGACTAAGAGAGTTTCAAATTTGTCCTGCAGCTTCACTGAACTGAACTTTGACTGGGTGTCAGGGTTATCTGCTTTTCTGCATGTTTTACACACTCAGTTTACCACATCCACTGCCATTTCATTCAGCTTCTTCTCCATTTTGGGAGTGTTTTATTCATCTCTGTGAGGTTCATAGCCATTCATTTTTATTTACATTCGTACTCATTTCAAAGAGTGTGCTTTTTGCCTCGAAGTGATTCATATCTATTCATTTTACTAACCTCCTAATTCAGTTCAAATATTATTGCAGTCACCTAAGTGCAATTCATATCCATTTTCCACACAATCACTATTATTTTCAGGAGTTTGTTGTTTATCTCACTGTCATTTATAACCATCTCAAGGTGTATCGTATTTCAGTCATTCTGTATTGTTCACAAGTCTGACTCTGAGGGACTGATAATAAATTCACATATAGTTGTGATGTAGAATTACCGAGACAATCAGAACTTCTGGTAAGAATCTCCTGGTAATTTTTCCCTATAATTTCATCCAGAGTTTTGTACTGCTTTTTGATCGAAAGCCACCAGGCAAAATTTACTGGGCCCCTGGATTTGTAATATACCTTTTTATTCTCATAGGGTCAGAAATACAAAGTCAGCAATACATCTGTAGGTCCGGTACATTTCAACTGAGTACCCTAGGTGCTGAAAACTGCTGAAAACCCAAAGTAAAATTCTGAAAGGGGAGATGAGGAGTTACCAGGAGAATCATCGTCGGAATTACCACTTTCTTACGCAACTGATCATTTATCAGGGGGCACCTGAGGGTTCTTTCTGTAATGAGCATTTAATCTGCCAACAGAAGTGAACGGTACGCCTGGTAAAGGTTACTCCTAGGTGAGGACTTAACACCAACAATTTCGGACTACTCATACTGAGGATCTAATGTTTGCTTTATAAGGGAAATACTGGGCGATTCCCAGCCCTCAATGAAAATGTTAATACAAATTGGATAATAAAATGCATTTCACAGCACATTTCAAAGAAACTGGTTAAACACAGGATTTATAGCGACTTTGTAAAGCTTCCTTTAAGGCATTACCATTAAAGCATCCTGGGACCAATTTTTGGGTAACACCCCTCATCAGCCAGGCTAGCTTGAATCCAGTGGCAAAGTGAGCAAGGGACCCACGTCTGGGCATACCCTGCCAACTTAGGGTGAACAAAGCAAACACAAGGAGATGATGGGCGGTCCTAGGATGATTGTTTCAAGTCCAGGGAGGAGATGTCCTGGCAGTTCAGGCTGGACTGTTCCCCTAGGGAGCAGGGTCAAGACTGATTTGCATATGGCTGGGTTCAAACTGGGATGACATGGGGAGCAAAAAAACAATTGATTAAGGCCCAGATATCTGCACCAGGGTGAAGGTATGACATTGCTCTGCATTCTGTCCATCAATTGTTCTTTTTGCACTTGTCGCCCTGAGAGGGACGGGTGCCCAGACGTGGGTCCTGTACTCTCCATGCCACTGTAGTCAAACTATCCTGGCTAATGAGGGGTGAAACCCCGAAACCGGTCCTAGGATGCCTGTTTCCATTCCATGGAGGACCTGGCCTGGCAGCTCAGGCTGGACTGTACCCATAGGGAGCAGGGTCAAGTCTGATTTGCATATGGTTGGGTTCAAACTGGGATTGCATGGGGAGAAAAAAACCCGATGGATTAAGGCCCAGACCTCTGTACTGGGGTTAATGTATGACATTGTTCAGCATTCTGCCCATCAATTGTTCTTTTTGCATTTGTCACCCCCTAGTGGGACAGGTATGCCCAGATGTGGGTCCCGTGTTCTTCATGCCACTGGAGTCAAGCTATCCTGGCGAATGAGGGGTGAAACCCCGAAACCGGTCCTAGGATGCTTGTTTCCCTTTCAGGGTGGACCTGGCATTGACAGTTCGGTGCTGGACTGTTCCCATGGGGAGCATGGTTAAGACTGATTTGCAAATGGCTGGGTTCGAACTGGAATGAAATGGGGAGCAAACAAAACGATGGATTAAGGCCCAGATCTCAGTACTGGGGGTGAACGTATGATACTGTTCTGCATTCTGTCCATCAATTGCTCTTTTTGCACTCATCCAGATGAGCCATGATACTTCCCCCCACTGAAGTGGAGAACAGAGCTGGGGGAGGCAGGATCTCACTGTTGGGCCTGCTGCTTAGCAGAGGAAGCTGATTGCCTGGAGACCATTCGTCCCAATCCTGGTCAAGTCTGATGATAGTGGGACCTGGGCTGATGGTGTTGCAAAGACCAGTGTGGGGTTTGAACCCTCTGTTGGAATTGGGGAAGGTCATAAGGACGGTATCGACATCTGAATTCTTTATGCCTCTCCAGGCCCACTGCCTTAAGGGTGTCAAGTTCCAATTTCATCCTGGACATCTCATCGTCTGCATGAGTCCCGAAAAGTGAAGTTCCATTGAAGGGCAGGATCAGAATCCTGTTTTGGGCCTCAGGTTTTAGGCCCCTGAGTCGTAGCCAAGAGGAGCCCCTAGCACAGATGTCATGTGAATAACCATGGGCCGCCAGATCCAGCTGCTGCACTAATGACCTGGTTCGCCACCAGTCCTCCTTCATGTAGAATCTCCTGAAAATCCTGCCGATCTTCTTCTGGCAGTTTTTCCACGAATCTTGAGAGAGACCCATAGTGATCTGCTGTATCTTCCCAGGAGTGCAGGAGTGCAGAGGCACTAGCAGCCTTCATAAAGGAGGCTGAATTTCTACACATCCTCTACCAAAGGGAGTCCATTAACTTGCTATCTTTATCGGGTGGGACTGTGGAGGAAGACGCCCCTCTGGAAATTTTTCTTGCTGCCGCCACTATGACTGAGCCAGGTGGATGGTCGGACCTCAGATAAAGTGGACCTTGATCTGGAGCTCTGTACTTTTTGATAATGCGCAGTGGCGCTGATACTATTGAAGCAGGAGTGAGAAATGTATGAAGAACCGGTTCCAGTAGCCCAGGTACCAGGGAAAATCTTTGTCGCCCCCCTACATAGAACCTCGTTGAACGTGATGAAATCGTCCACTGGCGACACTCTTGCAGGAGGGGTGACAGACAAAGTAGGGGAATAGTCTTGCACAGAGGGTCTGGATGTGTCTGTCGCCCAGGATGGAGATTTGTGCCTATGCCCACGAAGTCTCGAGGATTGAGACTGGCAAGACCTGGTATGAGAACACTTACAAGATGTTCAAAACCGGCGTCTTCTTGGAGAAGGAGATTTCGGCATTCATGTAGATTTGGATGCCGACGGTGAGCATAGAGGTATGTTCGGCGCTGATCTTCTCTCTGTAGACAGCAAAGCAGAGCGGTGTCTTCTTTTCTTGCCTCTTTTTCTATGTAGGGGAATAGTCTTGCACAGAGGTTCTGGATGTGTCTGTTGCCCAGGATGGAGATTTGTGCCTATGCCCCCGAAGTCTAGAGGATTGAGATTGGCGAGACCTGGTATGAGAACACTTACTAGATGTTCAAAATCAACGTCTTCTTGGAGAAGGAGATTGCTGCGGTCATGTAGATCCCCGAGGGGATCTTGTGACAGGTGAAGATAAGACGCACCCCTCTAGCGGATGTTCAAGAGGGGAATATGTTTGATGGTAGTCAGATCCTGGACTGCGCCTTGGCACTCTCCAGTCTTTCACACTTCTCAACCACCTTGGTAAAAGATTAACTGGCAGTATGTGTTTTCCTGGAGTCGGAGATCCCTCCAGAGTAATCTGCACAATCCTATGTTTCAGGAAAAGATGTCCTGTTCGGCGTCAACCATGCAGATCTCAGTGTTGGACTCTGAGATTCCACCACCTGAACCTCCTTTGATGTCGAAGGAGCTCTCGACGTCGGCACATGCGACCTAGTCATCCTCTGTCTCTACGCTGGTGGAGCCGTGTGAGACAACAACAACCTCGAAGTCGATCTTCTCGACGAGGATCTTCTATGCCTCAATGTCGGCGACGGTGACAGTGAGTGATCATGCCTAGATGGAGGCACTGTCGCTGAGGAGCAGACGACTTTGGCCGATGAATTCTCGATGCTGCTTCAAGTCTAGACTAAAACTTACTTGATGTCATGTGTGACGACGGTCTCTTTGACATCGACTTTGTCTTGGTTAAAGGACCTGGGGTCGACGGTGTTACCGGCGATTATTCTTTCGACTTCGACCGTGCAAAGGTTTTCCTGTCGAAGATTTGGATGCCGACGGTGAGCATAGAGGTATGTTCGGCGCTGATCTTCTCTCCGTAGACAGCAAAACAGAGCGGTGTCTTCTTTTCTTGCCTCTTTTTCTATGCTCAGACTGCACTTGAGAGGAGGGATCTTTAAAATCTTGTTTATTATCTTCCAGGCCACTTGTACATCCTTTTCCTCTCTCCTGCATGGCATGCAGTTTAATCATTTCGCTATCCTGAAGAGTCCTCCTGGAAAGTTGCTGGCTGTAATAACACTTGTCTGGTTGGTATGAGGATGGCAAACACAATGCGTGTGGGCTGGATTTAGCCATTTTCTTTCCACACGAAGGAAACTTGTTAAACAAGGTTGTCATTTCTGACTAAAAAAATATCAGCAAAGTCAGAAAAATGATGAAAATAGTACTGATAGTACTGCTTGTACTCAAAGACGTTGAGTGAAGCCAAAAAAATCAACTTCAAAATATCAATTAATGACAGAAAGTCAAAAACTGACGAGCTCAATGCTCCAGGATCCTCACAGAAGGAGCCAGAAAAAAGAACTGACCTAACTATCACCTGTGGGTCATAATGGGAGCCTGAGGGTCTTAAAGGCACAGCACCAGTTTTAATCTGTTGTGTATTCTATATGAAGCCTTTGGGCTAACTACTTGTTATTTCCTTGAAAATAAAGACTATGTTGAAACGGTAAAGAGTGCACTTTTCTATCTCACAGCAATGTTGAATAGATATGTGTTATTTTAAACGAAAAGTACAAAGCAATTTTGGCATTTTAGCCTGTTCGCTGTTTGGGCTGCACATATATCAAAACAACAAGGTGCCTGCTGAGGAAGAGCCCACTACTGGAAGGTATTGTCTGTATAATCTTTACTGAAGGTACTGCATGCAAGAAAGATCGCTGCACGCACTGAAAATGTCCTGCTCCCCCGACTCGTTTCGTGCAAGACTGCACTTAAACATGGGCTGCGAGCTTTAGGTTTGCAGAATTCTGGTTCTTGTGGTGCCATTCGTGCTCCCCAGTGGGTTACAAGCCGCTTTCACAAATAATAACCATATTATCCCAAGTGGGTTGTGGAACCTCGTCCTCCAAGCACCATCATCTTATCCCTCCAATGAAACAGCTCCCAGTACCGACGCCGCAGAGCCGGCTGACACCGCAGCAGGTCTGTGAAAACAGCAGGGCTCTTTCCGCGGTCCAGGCGGAACCGGCTAACATCAAAACAACAAGGTGCCTGCTGAGGAACAGCCCACTACTGGAAGGTATTGTCTGTAAAATCTTTACTGAAGGTACTGCATGCAAGAAAGATCGCTGCACACCCTGAAAATGTCCTGCTCCCCGTCGCGTTTCGTGCAAGACTGCACTTAATCATGGGCTGCGGGCTTTTGGTTTGCAGAAGCGGCCATGTGTTTTTGAAGCACCTGTGTGATTGAGATCCCCGCCTCAGTGGGCGTATCCACAGGAAGTGGAATTCTGGTTCTTGTGGTGCCATTCGCGCTCCCAGTGGGTTACATGCCGCTTTCACGAATAATAACTGTGTTGTCCCAAGTGGGTTGTGGAACCTCGTCCTCCAAGCACCAGCATCTTATCCCTCCAATGAAACAGCTCCCAGTACCGACGCCGCAGAGCCGGTTGACACCGCAGCAGGTCTGTGAAAACAGCAGGGCTCTTTCCGCGGTCGAGGCGGAACCGCCTAACATCAAAACAACAAGGTGCCTGCTGAGGAAGAGCCCACTACTGGAAGGTATTGTCTGTATAATCTTTACTGAAGGTACTGCATGCAAGAAAGATCACTGCACACCCTGAAAATGTCCTGCTCCCCCAACGCATTTCGTGCAAGACTGCACTTAATCATGGGCTGCGGGCTTTTGGTTTGCAGAAGCGGCCATGTGTTTTTGAAGCACCTGTGTGATTGAGATCCCCGCCTCAGTGGGCGTATCCACAGCAAGTGGAATTCTGGTTCTTGTTGTGCCATTCGTGCTCCCCAGTGGGTTACATGCCGCTTTCACAAATAATAACCATATTGTCCCAAGTGAGTTGTGGAACCTTGTCCTCCAAGCACCAGCATCTTATCCCTCCAATGAAAAAGCTCCCAGTACTGACAACCCAGAGCCGGTTGACACTGCAGCAGGTCTGTGAAAACAGCAGGGCTCTTTCCGCGGTCGAGGCGGAACCGCCTAACATCAAAACAACAAGGTGCCTGCTGAGGAAGAGCCCACTACTGGAAGGTATTGTCTGTATAATCTTTACTGAAGGTACTGCATGCAAGAAAGATCAATGCACACCCTGAAAATGTCCTGCTCCTCCGACGCGTTTCGTGCAAGACTGCACTTAATCATGGGCTGCAGGCTTTTGGTTTGCAGAAGCGGCCATGTGTTTTTGAAGCACCTGTGTGATTGAGATCCCCGCCTCAGTGGGCGTATCCACAGCAAGTGGAATTCTGGTTCTTATGGTGCCATTCGCGCTCCCCAGTGGGTTACATGCCGCTTTCACGAATAATAACTGTGTTGTCCCAAGTGGGTTGTGGAACCTCGTCCTCCAAGCACCAGCATCTTATCCCTCCAATGAAACAGCTCCCAGTACCGACGCCGCAGAGCCGGTTGACACCGCAGCAGGTCTGTGAAAACAGCAGGGCTCTTTCCGCGGTCGAGGCGGAACCGCCTAACATCAAAACAACAAGGTGCCTGCTGAGGAAGAGCCCACTACTGGAAGGTATTGTCTGTATAATCTTTACTGAAGGTACTGCATGCAAGAAAGATCGCTGCACACCCTGAAAATGTCCTGCTACCCCAACGCGTTTCGTGCAAGACTGCACTTAATCATGGGCTGCGGGCTTTTGGTTTGCAGAAGCGGCCATGTGTTTTTGAAGCACCTGTGTGATTGAGATCCCCGCCTCAGTGGGCGTATCCACAGCAAGTGGAATTCTGGTTCTTGTGGTGCCATTCGTGCTCCCCAGTGGGTTACATGCCGCTTTCACAAATAATAACCATATTGTCCCAAGTGAGTTGTGGAACCTTGTCCTCCAAGCACCAGCATCTTATCCCTCCAATGAAAAAGCTCCCAGTACTAACAACCCAGAGCCGGTTGACACCGCAGCAGGTCTGTGAAAACAGCAGGGCTCTTTCCGCGGTCCAGGCTGAACCGCCTAACATCAAAACAACAAGGTGCCTGCTGAGGAAGAGCCCACTACTGAAAGGTATTGTCTGTATAATCTTTACTGAAGGTACTGCATGCAAGAAAGATCAATGCACACCCTGAAAATGTCCAGCTCCCCCGACACATTTCGTGCAAGACTGTACTTAATCATGGACTGCGGGCTTTTGGTTTGCAGAAGCGGCCATGTGTTTTTGAAGCACCTGTGTGATTGAGATCCCCGCCTCAGTGGGCGTATCCACAGCAAGTGGAATTCTGGTTCTTGTGGTGCCATTCGTGCTCCCCAGTGGGTTACGTGCTGCTTTCACAAATAATAACCATATTGTCCCAAGTGAGTTGTGGAACCTCGTCCTCCAAGCACCAGCATCTTATCCCTCCAATGAAACAGCTCCCAGTACCGACGCCGCAGAGCCGGCTGACACCGCAGCAGGTCTGTGAAAACAGCAGGGCTCTTTCCGCGGTCCTGGCGGAACCGCCTAACATCAAAACAACAAGGTGCCTGCTGAGGAAGAGCCCACTACTGGAAGGTATTGTCTGTATAATCTTTACTGAAGGTACTGCATTCAAGAAAGATCGCTGCACACCCTGAAAATGTCCTGCTCCCCCGTCGCGTTTCGTGCAAGACTGCACTTAATCATGGGCTGCGGGCTTTTGGTTTGCAGAAGCGGCCATGTGTTTTTGAAGCACCTGTGTGATTGAGATCCCCCCCTCAGTGGGCGTATCCACAGCAAGTGGAATTCTGGTTCTTGTGGTGCCATTCGTGCTCCCCAGTGGGTTACACGCCGCTTTCACAAATAATAACCATATTGTCCCAAGTGAGTTGTGGATCCTCCTCCTCCAAGCACCAGCATCTTATCCCTCCAATGAAACAGCTCCCAGTACCGACGCCGCAGAGCCGGTTGACACCGCAGCAGGTCTGTGAAAACAGCAGGGCTCTTTCCGCGGTCCAGGCGGAACCGCCTAACATCAAAACAACAAGGTGCCTGCTGAGGAAGAGCCCACTACTGGAAGGTATTGTCTGTATAATCTTTACTGAAGGTACTGCATGCAAGAAAGATCGCTGCACACCCTGAAAATGTCCTGCTGCCCGACGCGTTTCGTGCAAGACTGTACTTAATCATGTGCTGCGGGCTTTTGGTTTGCAGAAGCGGCCATGTGTTTTTGAAGCACCTGTGTGATTGAGATTCCCGCCTCAGTGGGGGTATCCACAGCAAGTGGAATTCTGGTTCTTGTGGTGCCATTTGTGCTCCCCAGTGGGTTACACGCCGCTTTCACAAATAATAACCATATTGTCCCAAGTGAGTTGTGGATCCTCGTCCTCCAAGCACCAGCATCTTATCCCTCCAATGAAACAGCTCCCAGTACCGACGCCGCAGAGCCGGTTGACACTGCAGCAGGTCTGTGAAAACAGCAGGGCTCCTTCCGCGGTCCAGGCGGAACCGCCTAACATCAAAACAACAAGGTGCCTGCTGAGGAAGAGCCCACTACTGGAAGGTATTGTCTGTATAATCTTTACTGAAGGTACTGCATGCAAGAAAGATCGCTGCACACGGTCAAAACAAGTGAAAGTGCAAAGTTCAAAAAGCGCAAAATGGTTAGAATATCAATATTAACCACACAAGATTAACCAATCACCTGACACCCTAAAGACTGAGCCCAGTCTATCTATAGTAGGGTTGATTTGAGGCTGTTGGTAGTATAACACATTAATCAATCTAAATCAGTGCATAATATTTTTTACTACTAGAGAACACAAATGTATACAAAGGCAGGGAATTACTTAAGAAGTTTTGAGGTAGACACGATTATTTGACATTCATTATCCAAATAGAACAGTAGAATAGTGGGGAAGACATGACTCTAATCACAATCAACGTTGGAGAGTTCTAATACGAAAATGAATACGAATCATGTGCAAACTGTTCCATAAATAAATATGAAAGTTCTTTGTAATAATCAGAAGGTACATATTTAATAATTAATCAATTTTCAGCAAAAACATGAGCATAGACAATAAAAAACCCTAAAATACATGTCAAAGTGCGAGTCAGTGTGGAGTTAAAACAATAAATAAATAAATATTTAGTTAATAGCTTCCTAAAACCACTATCTAAAAAATTATCTGTGAAATTGAATTACTACTCTGCACTGTGTATAAAGGGGGATAAGTTGACTATCATACCTAGCCTAATGTAAACAGGTTTAAAGATCTTCCGTCACGTTAAGTCCCCTCGGCTGCTTAGTGTTTAGCTGTAAAATATACCTGGTTTCCAGTTTGCACAATTTCGCTTCCCTATTGCCCCCATGTCTGCTTGCCAGGACTTTATCAACTACGTAAAATCTGAGTTCCCTGTTGCTGCTCTGGTGATGTTGTCTAAAATGACGTGCTACAGGGTAGGTATTGTCTTGTGAGATAATTGCACGTAGATGCTGTAATATACGCTTGTGAACAGGCAACTTCGTGCTCCCCACATATCGCACTGAGCACGGACATTCCAAAACATAAATTGCAAAATCTGTTTTACAGGTTTGGGTCTTGGTGATCATATGTTCTTGGTCACCGGAACCATCCCTATAGCTAGTATGGTTAACTCCATGTGTACAGGCTTTGCAAGACTTGCATTTGTAAAAGTCTCCCCTATTATGCAACCAAGATGTTTTCGCCACGACCTCTGGGCCAGTATCCACCAGCCTGTCCCTCATGTTGGGAGCTTTGCTGTACATAATAGAGGCCCGCTTGGGTAGTAGGTGCCCAATTACCAGGTCTTTAAGTAGAATGTGCCAATTTTTGTTAACCATTTTGCGTCTGTCCTTATGCTGAGAGCAATACCTTGTGATAAACCTGAAAGTATTAGTAGTATCAATGACACATGATTCAATTATCCCATTGTCTATTCCAACTTCCGTTGATGTATCATATTTGGACAATAAGGATTGGCGACTAAAGCCTGAAGATTTGTATATGGCTATGTCAATGGTCTTCTGTGTATACCCTCTTTCAAGGAATCTTTCAGAGCTAATAGCTTGAGCCTCGTGTAACTCTTGCTCATTGCTGCAAAGCATTCGAAGGCGTAACATCTCACCGTACGGGATACTCATGATCAAATGAGAAGGATGTGTGCTTCCCGCATGTAATGTTGTGTTGCCGGCAGTGCTTTTGTGTGATAATCTACTCTCTAACCTGTTGTTATACACATATACTTCTGTGTCAAGGAAGGGGACCTGTTGTTGACTCATGGTGACTCTAAAGTGGATGTTAAGTTGATTATCATTAAGACGTTCAACAAACTTTGCCACCTCTTCTTGACTACCCCTCCAAATTACAACTGGTCATCAATGAATCAATGCCATGTAATGACTTGATTCATCATTTCGTACTGAAAGCATGTTTTGAGGACCAGTTCCTCCCAAGCCCCCATATATATATATATCAGACTCTCCAGGGGTACCATGCCCCACGAATCATCTCACTACAGATATAGTCATGACTACTTTTACAGTTTATGACGCAGTTTGAGCCATGCAACCACCAGTGTCTTGAATTACCACATCGGAACACACTTACAACTATTTGGATATGTTGTATTGCACTTTATTCAGATTTTTCTAAGTATGTGACGATAACATATTTAAATCTTTTATAATCGTGTTGCAATGACTTAATTGTACACCAATGTCGACAGTTTACACTTATCATGAGATAAATTATGGCAATTATTCAAACGCAGTCTTTTTACTATGTCAATGGCACACACTGTGTCGTGCAGATTCTGACCTCTATATTACTTCCTGGATTCAGGAACTGGTCATGTGACCAATACCCCGAGAGGTCGAAATGCGTCTGTTTTTGCCATCGTAACGAATAACTAATACTTACTACAGCAATCGCAGTGGCTCGTTGTTCCCCGCTGAAGCATTGTTTTGGGGGATGCTCGGTGATATATATATTTATATATTTCAAGACTTTTCTTGCGTTCACAAAAACAATGTAGAGCCCAACTCCGTATGCGTGATTTTGTTTTATTTATAAAATAGCAAACAAACGCCCGACGTGTTTCGGTGCAGCCGCACCTTGGTCATGGGTAACTGATAGTTTGTAAACAGTGGAAACATATAGTGCTTGTGCATTACAATAGATGTAGGACTATCTGCCCCACCACAATCTGGAAGACATACACAACATGGCATCCATTTAGAAGTGGTCTCATGTCTTATATCAACATCTTGTCGATTTTGACTTCCTGTCTTAAACATAACAATGCTTTTACTTTCAATGTGTTTTTATCACATAATATTCTCAAATGAGTATTGTTCTCATTAAACACAATAAATGGTGATTTCGCCAAAAGGTAATATTGCTACAATATACAATTCAGCCCCAGTGGGCATTTTTCATGCACATATCATTCAATGTTTTGAAAAATTAATTAAAAAAAATATGAAATTAAATTCAATTAAATCCCGCCCTACTGGGCCTTTAATTTCAAAATTTGAGAAAAAGTAACTCATAATGTTTATCCATCACTACAAAAGTATAGCATTCTCATACAAATAAATTCATCAAAATGACAGTTGCAATGTGCACATGTTGGTCATTCTTCTTCATGGTACGCTGACAGTTTCGTCTCCTACAAAAAATACAGAAACAGTGCCATCACTATAGTGTGTGTGAATATTTTAAAAAAAACTTTGGCTTCTTATTTATAAAACATTATACATCTGAGCTTACACTGTAAAGCAGGTTCTATTCAATAACAGTTAACCCAGATGGACTGACATTTTCTCATCATTATTCAGTCCCAACGGGTGTACTGTATCATATTTGATAATCATTTTGGACTCCAAATGTCTCAACTCTCTTGTTCTATTCCCTCTCTGATTTTGGAATTCTGTCTAGGGCACAAAACTGTAGAATATTAATGTTTTTACCATGCAATTCTTTAAAATGCCTTGCAATCGGATATTGCTTATCCTCAATGATAAATGCCCTGGTGTGTTCCAGAACTCCTTTCTTCACTTGATGAATGGTACTCCCAATGTGTACTAATGGCCAAGGACAGCTAGGCGCATAAACACAATAGTCTGATTTACATGTCAATTGTTTCTTAATGACATAAGGTTTATGATTTTTAGAGACTGTAAACTCCTTCAGCTTTACACTGTTTTTGCACGCCTTACATGAGTTACATGTAAAAAATCCTTTGATTGCTCGTTTTTTTTTCTTTTAGCGTGCTACTGCAAAGAATATCTTTTAAAACTGTGCATTTTCTGAATGTTATTTTTGGTTGACATGCCAATATTTTTTCAAAAATTTTCTAACTTGCCATGACTGATCAGAGTAAGTGGTAATAAACCTTGTAGGTTCCTCTTCCTCTTGTGTAATAGATCTTGGATTTAATAGATCTTCCCTCAAAACTATTTTAACCTTACTACAAGCTTGTTTTATAATCTTATTCGAGTGCGTTCTTTCCAAATATTTTTCTTTCATATTCGACATTTCAGGTTCGAAATCTGATTCTGAGCTACAATTTCTTTTCGCCCGTAAAAGCTCACCATAAGGTATGCTGTGATTCAGATTCCTTGGGTGGCAACTCTATGCATGCAGGAGGTTATTCCCTGCTGTTATCTTACGGATCAGCCTACTCTCCAATTTGCCCTCTTGTACCTCCAAAACCACATCTAGAAATTCAATTGTTTCTTTGTCTATGGTACGAGTGAAAGTTAGATTACAGTCATTTTCATTCAATGTGGCAACAAATTGCATTGCGTCATCCTTTGTCCCCCTCCAAATACAGAAAACATCATCTATTTACCTTGCCCAGAGGACAACATTCTGGGAAAAGGCCAAGATGTTACTGGCCACCTGCTCCTCCCACCAGCCAAGGTACAGACCTGCATAGCTGGGGGCGAAGCAGGTTCCCATCGCCGCCCCCGGGCCTGGCAATACATGACGTGGTCAAACAGAAAGTAGTTGTTCGAGAGACATATTTGCATCATACATAACAAAATTTCAGTGTGCAAGAAATTTTTCACATCCTGTGTTTAAGAAAGTGTTGATTAGCCTTGATACCCAAATTGTGTGGTATACACACATATATAGGCTATTGACATCTAGTGTCATTAGCCACATGTCAACCTCCCACTGTACCTTTTCAATAACCCTTAAAAATCTCGAGTATCCTGTAAGTAGGACGGGAGTTTCTGGACGTAGGGATGCAAGAAGTGGTCTATGTATTTTTAAGTATTCTCATAGTTGCTACTTATGGAGGACACACCAGGTCGTTCAGGAGAATTAGCAATGTCTTGGGTAATAGATATAATGCCGCAAGTTTTGGATGGTCACATTCAAGAAATTTAAACTCCTCATCTGAAAGCAATTTTTCACATTTCCAAAGTAATAATTGCAATTGATAATCATTATTGCTTTTATCATAACTGGTTTGATCACTAATATCATAGCTGTCAGTGTCTTCTAGCTGTCTTTTACCTTTGTTAAGGTACATATTGATAGGCCAAACCACTACGTTCCCGCCCTTATCAGACTTTTTAATAGCCACCTCCTTATTATTCTGTAGTTCTTCAACTGCCATTTGTTGTTTTTGGTTAAGATTGTTGTGTTTGGGCCTGCCAGATTTCCCAAGTTTTTTAAATTCCTTAATTCCTCCTTTCTAAAACACTTCAATTATTTAATTGTGTATTTGTGGCTAGATTTTGGTTTAAACTTGCTGTCACTTGTACAATCAAAAATGATCCTTTCTTCAGTTAAACAATCCTCCAAACTTGAGTCATAATCATCACCTCTTTCCAACCCTCTCATTGTTTGCAAAAGATCTATATCTCTGATTGTTAAATCGTTAGGGTTAGTAGAAAATACTGGGATATTGTTCTTTCTATTTTGAAACCATTTTCGCAACTTCAATTTTCTTACAAAAGGAAAGATATTGATTCTCCCTTCATTATAATTAAAACTACTTGTCAGACAAAATGTGAGACCTAATGACAAGACATCAACTTGATCAGGCATTAACTGAATGTTAGATACATTTACCACAGTATGAGTGTCCTTCATTTTTTGTCCGTCTTGCCCCTTGTCGTCATTCCTACGTAGGCATCCAGTACACCGTGTTTCTTTGCGCCTTTTCTGCTTCCTCCTCTGGCGCCTAGACCTCGACTTGGCTATTCTTGCGGACCTTGGCTTGCCAGCCCTTGTCGGCCCTGTGCCATTAGTGAGAACTCCTTTAAAATATTGGATTTTACTCCCTTATTGTCCAGTGACCTTCCTGTGGATTCTTCCAATCTCACCGGTCTAGTACTTGTTTCCAATGAAGCATTACCGCCCCCCCTTGTCTCTGTTATTGTCTCGACTGAATGTCCAGATTGAGTATTTTCTGGGGTTCCCAATATCTTCTGATTGAGTTCTCTTAAATAATTAAATTTTCAACTAAACGTAAAAATCTGGCCCCGTTCATAGTCCAAATGGTCGCAGTGATATTTGCTTCGTTTTTTCAATTTTATTTCTTCTTCTGCCTTTTCTAATCTTAAGGTTAGTTTTTTCATTTCTGTTTCAAAATCATTCTCTGAGTATTGAGTTTTCAATTGGGCGGTAATTTGATCAATTTCTATGGCTAATCTCAATGTGTCTTTGAGTGCATATTTAATGAGCAGTTTTAACATCACAGTCGAGCACTGATGATTATTCAATACCCATTCTTCAATTAATTCAGGGTCCGGGTCACTAATTTAATAATTTTTTAATTAATTTTTCAAAAAGTGGAATGATATTTGCATGAAATATGCCCACTGGGGCTGAGTTGCATATTGTAGCAATATTACCTTGTGGCGAAATCACCATTTATTGTGTTTAATGAGAACAATACTCATTTGAAATAATATATGATAAAAACACATTGAAAGTAAAAGCACTGTTATGTTTAAGACAGGAAGTCAAAATCCACAAGATGTTGATATAAGACACGAGACCACTACAAAATGTCTTCCAGATTGTGTTGGGGCAGGTAGTCCTACCTCTCTTGTAATGCAAAAGCACTATATGTTTGCACTGTTTACAAACTGTCAGTTAACCGTGACCAGGTTGCGGCTGCACCGAAACGCTTTGGGCGTTTGTTTGCTATTTTGTAAATATAACAAAATCACACATACAGAGTTCGGCTCAAGATTGTTATATATATATATATATATATATATATATATATATATATATATATATATATATATATATATATATATATATATATATATATATATATATATATATATATATATATTATATATATATATTTCTATTTATATATATATATATGAGTCCAAACAAACGATCTTGAACCTCCAGCATGTGGCGAACAAAGACCAGCGAATCCCAAAGTAAGGCAAGGTGACTTTATTGCACCAGGTTCAAAAAGCACGCAGCGGACTGACGCGTTTCGGGCGGATGCCCTTGATCACAGTGAAATGCAATTTAAAATGCCTTATTCTTATATGCTATAGTGCACACCATGTGACATATAAGCATAAAAGACATACTCTAAGGTGAACATGGCTCCATGAATGGAAATTCGTAAGGTCCCCTTTCATTCAAATTACTATGCAATAATACCACAATGATAATTCAAAACAAACATATCCCTGATTACATTCATTAATGAAAATGTATACCTGCATGAATGCAGAAAGAAATTATATGTTCTAACACGCTAGGTAAATACAGTACTAATGGTTTAAAAAATAGTTAGCAGCATAATATAGATGTGCAAAGTATCGCATTTGTAAACAATGGAAATTGTGCTAATAGTTTGTCATATACTAAAAGTAATATCTCATATACTTAAAATCTGCTTGGAAATATCATATTTCCTAAAAACTATTCTTTCCTTTTATGGAGTGTGCAAAATATCGCAATGTAAACAAGTTAATTTGTGCATCATATGCTAATAATTTAAGTACTGTTGTAGCTAGATCTAGAATCTGGGAAACCAACTTAATTCCCATTGGGGACATCTATTTTAGATGGCAGCCACAATTTGTTAAAAGGCCAAAGGCCTAGGCCTGAGAAGGTGGTTGAATGTAATAGAAAAAATGAATATGTTGAAGGGGAATGACTGCCATGGTATAGTGAATCATACTAATACAGCTGGATTTAATAAGCCAGAGCTGTATTACCCTGTGTCATAAAAATGATTGGGAAAATCTAAAGAATAAGATAAAAGAGAAGAACATTTCAAATTCTATCATTACAGAAAAGTACTGGTGAGGGTCGGGGCAATCAGGACTGGGATGTTAAAATCTCAGATGCCTGACCAAAATTTCAATATTGGTCAGCACCCCCTTATTCTTCGCTGAGCCCTACAAAAAATGATAAAGGTCCTCCGTAGTATTAAGTCCATTGGGAACCTTGCTATCTAGTTCTAGAATCATTTTTGATTGAAGTTGTCGTAGCATTTTGTCCCTGTCTCCCCCTCTGCGTGGTTTGGGTACAGAGGTGAGCACAAAATAAGTGAGACACTGTAGGTTGTTGTTATGTACGCTTTTAAAGTTTCTCGCGACAGGGTACGAACTGCCATTGTTGACAATTGCACGCAGATGCTGCAATATTCTGGCATGCACCTATAGCCTGGTGCTGCCAACATAACTCAGGCCACAGGTGCACCCCAGAACATAAACAGCATACTCCGTCTTGCAACTGTAGTTTCCTTTGATGGACAATGGAACATGACTGAAGGGGGTGTTGTACTGGGTGGTGTTTATGCCAAACTTGCACGCCCTGCAACTTGAACATTTAAAAAACCCCGGCAGGGGTTTAAACCAAGATGTGCTCTTGGGTAGGTCAGGAAAAGGATTGGAAACTAATGTCCTCATAGAGGGGCCCCTACGAAACGTAACATTAGGATTGCTGGGGAGTTGGGATGACAGAACTCCATCTGTCATTAATATAGGCCAACTCTTAGTCAGGATAGCTCTTATTTTTCTTTCCTGACAGCTGAATGGTGTAATAAACCTAATGTTACAATTTGCTGGATCTTTCCTCATGTCACTAGTGGAAGGTTTAGGCAGGAAAAGCGACTCTCTAGTCTTTTGTTTGGTTTTATTAACTGCCTTATTGAGTATCTTATCACTGTACCCTCTGGCCTTGAATCTGACCAGTGCGTCAGAAGTACATTTGAGAAATTCTTCTTCACTGTTACAGATTCGTTTAAGGTGAAGTATTTCTCCATAGGGTATGTTATATATGACATGACGTGGATGGGCACTACTCGAGTGGAGAGTCGAATTCCCCGCCGTGCTTTTCCTATGGAGGTGGTAGATAGTTTATTGCCTTTTGAAGACACCCTAACATCTAGGAAGTCTACAGCATGTTTGCTGAAATTTGATGTGCACCTCAAGTTTACTGAGTTAGTGTTAAGGCTTGAAACAAAAGTTTTGGCACCCTTCCAAATGAAAAACACGTCGTTAATGTAACGAACCCATAATGCTACATGTTCCGAAAATGTCTGAAGTTGTTCCCCCATGAGAACCCACGTCACCCACCAGCCTACGTGCAAGCACGCATATCTGGGGGAAAAGCAGGCCCCCATGGCTACACCCCTTTTCTGTAGGTACACATCTTTACCAAAGACAAAGTAATTGTGGTGGAGACACCATGTTACAAATTCTAATAGCATTTTGTTGTGGTTATAACAATGGAGAGGTCTTGTGCCCAAAAAATATTCTAGCGCTATCAGGCCCGTATGATGTTCAATGCTCGTATAAAGAGTTTCTATGTCCAAAGTTATAAACAATGAATTTGCTGTCCATGGAGTGTCTTTGATAGAAGTAGGTAATTTGGTCACCAGGTCTTGCAGGAAATAGTCGACAAATTGCGCCAAATGTTCTGCCATACTGCCTATGGCAGAAATTATCGGTCTGCCCGGAGTTGGTAGGGTTCCCTTATGTATTTTTGGTATTAGGTAAAACCTGGACATGATCGGTTGGTCAACATTTAAAAACTTGAATTCCTGCATAGATATTAGGCCTTCTCTTCTATATTTGTGGAGCAGCTTTTTTAAGGAGTCTCTGGCCTGATCATATTGTTTCATATTTGAGATCTGGTAACATGTGGTATCTGACAGTTGCCTATTGGCTTCAGCAATGTATTGTACTTGAGGCCAAACCACAATGTTGCCCCCCTTATCAGAGCTACACACAATGTTCTTGTGATCATTTTTAAGTTTCAATATGAGGGCCCAATATTGCATTTCTTTATGACTTTTAATTCTTTTTCGATGTTGCACCTGGTGATATAGTTTCTTCAGGTCTGATGTGACTACCTCATAAAAAGAATCGATAAGAGTCTCTAGGCATAGTTGGTATGAAGCAAGAGTGGGTTTGAATGGGCTCATACCCGCACCTGATTGCTCAATGTCTGCTTCCACTAGCTCTTGTAGCGTGGACAAGTTGTAATCCATGTGGCTGTTGTCATTGCCCATATGTTGCAAGGTTAATAAAGCTTTTGCATCCCGGGCCTGAAGAGTTGTACCAGAAAATTCTATATTAATCTCCGTGCTGTTGTTCAATCCGTCTTTTATGTTGAAAAACTTGTGTAGTTTAAATTTTCGTATATGGCGAAAAACATCAATCCTGGTGGAAGTATAACTAAAGTCTGTCAAAGGGCAATGTGATAATCCCAGGCCTAATAGTTGGTTTTCCGCTGTAGTAAGCATGGTAGTTGATAAATTCACAATTGTGTTGTCCTTTATTTCTTTTTGCACCAGTATTGATTCTTCTTTTTGCTGTTTGCATTTGTGTTTTTTCCGGCGTTCTTTGCGTCGTCTGTTGATTCTGGCACTTTTTGTTGCTGTGGTTGTCGCCGATTGCGTGGGCGCAGAGTTTGGAGGCGTGCACTTATTAAAAAATCAACTTCCTCGCCTAGGTCAAGTACCATTTGGGGCCCTCCAGTTGTTGTATTGGTTGACCTACTGTCATCCGAGTAGAGACTGCTATTAATTAAGTCAGTGTCACTGGTCCCAGGAGCAGACTCTGCATGATTGTTGCGATGGTCCCCCATTGAGGTGGACGATGTGCTTGCGGGGGCCATTTTTTGATTAATTTTCATTTGTTTTGCATACATATTTTCACTGAAAAAACAGTTTTCAGGGGTGTTATAGTTAGCTGGACCACTTGTACAAAACCATTTAAATTCCCCCGTTATAGTTAGTTCAGCTAACTATAACTCGCGCGACCGCAATGCACTGCTGATGAGCCTTGTTGCAAAATCATCCTGTACCCTCAACTTTTTCAGACGGATACTGGTGGTAACTGAGTCTGACTAACCAGTCCTAGAGGCAGTGCTATGTTAAAGGACACTTAGAATACAGTGAAAACACCTACATACACTAGGGAACACTATGCGTTGGGGTCTTCCTGTGATTAGCATGACCTCCTCTGTAAGCCCCTAGTATATAATAGGGCAGGGGGATTAAAACTACCTATTAAAACGCGCCACATGGTGTGTTTGCACATGTCACCTCAGGCCCCGTCCCCTCCCTTCAACACTGTGCAAACACGCTCTGTGGCCATTTTAAGTTGGGAGATTAAGTCTCCTTGAATCCTGGGGGTCCCTAGGGTCCAACTAACCCACTAGGTACCTCCAGTAAGCGGCACAGAGCTGCATTGCAGAGAGATGGGGGGTGGTGGTCCCCGGGGCTGGGGGTCCATTACGGACCCCCTATTTTGAATATGTAGAGCCCCGGGGAGTTGTCGTCCCCGGGGCGTTTTTATTTTTTATTTTTAAACACAAGTCCCGGGGGTTGGCGGTTTCCGGGGCTGCGGCCTTTGAGCCCCCCCACCCATTCAGTTGAGAAGCCCCGGGTGGGTGACGGTCCCTGGGGCTTGGCTTGGGGGGGCCTTTGAGACCCCCAACCATTTTTTCTATATGCCCGGGGGGCTGGCGGTACCCAGGGCCGGCGGGGGGAGAGGGGTGAGCCCCCGGCACATATTTTTTAAAAGCCTTGGGGGTGGCGGTCTCCGAGGCTGGGGGACCCCCCATTACTATGTAACAATTGCCTCCTGGACTTTTTTTTTTTTAACTCTTTATTCGTGACTGTCGCAGGATGTTATACATTTCTTTACTTTTCTCATTATATCACATGTCAGTCTTTTCCATTTTCTTTACCATCAACTTTTGATAACATATCCTTTCAAACATGAGTCTTTTGTCTTATAGTTCCCCGGATATTTCTCAGTTTTGTTCTTTAAACACCATAATCATGACTCACATAAGTGCTAAACCCCAACTGTCCCTCTCTCCCCGCCCACCCACCCCCGTCTCCTGGTCGTTCTCTCTTATACACTCTACATTCCGGGCCAAGGTGCCGTGGTCTACCTGAAAATTGTTAAAGGCTCTAGGTCCGGTCTAGCCCACGTGAGTGATAATGGTGCTCGTGAACCCCGGCCGCCCCCTACTATATGTATGTGTTCACCCCACCGGGTCTCTCGAACTGGTCAGGTCTATCTCTTCCAATTCGATCATCATTAAGTCCCATTCCTGTGCTATAGGGTATTTGCAAAGGCCTTTGTCCTCCTCTTCCCGCAGCGCCGCGGATTCGGCTTTGCCCCATTTCAGCAAATCAACTCGCCACATTTCTACCTGCGGGGCCCTGGGCGATTTCCATCTCATAGTGAGCACCCTGATTGCCAACAAGAGTGCCAGGTCCGTGAATTTCAGTTGTGCTTTACATGTTTTGGGTTGTTTCCTGTTCCCTATCAGGCAGGCTAATGCCCCCTCAGGGATCCGGAGTGTTGTTATGGAGTGTAACGTGTGTTTGATCGTCCCCCACTAAGGGTGTAACTTCGGGCATGTCCATAGCATGTGAAGAATATGTGCCTCATCTTATTGACATCTTGGGCAGCAGTGTGCAGTGGCAGGGAACATCCTATGGAGTCTCTGGGGCGTGAGGTATGCTCTATGGAGAATCATGGCCTGTATGAACTGAAACTTAACATTCCTAGATACTCTCCTGTGATGTTCGAGAATAATTTTCCACTCCCCGTCCGTTATGGTTTCTCCCGAGTCTGCAGTCCAGTTCTCTCTAAGTGTGGTGATCGGTGACGTCACATGTTCTCTGATACCGACATACAGCCATTTCACCAGGTGTCCCCCGTACCCATATAGTGTAGGAGGTGCACTAATTCATGTTGTTCTGGTTTCGTACATTGTGGAGCCCAAGCTCGCCGTACGTACCACGTCACCGAGGCGTGTATTAGGTATAAGCGCGGTGGCGCTCCAGTGGCTTGCATAAATGAAACGTGATCCAGTATGGTGTCGTCACCGAACAGGTCTCCCACTCTGTCCACCCCGGCCTCCGTCCAGGGACGTAGTCTGCGTTGTGTTAGGGTCCCCTGTGGTGTCGGGAGTCCCAGAAGGGGGATATTATCTGCGTATGGAGAGGTCTCAGCCCCCCCACCCATTCAGTTGAGAAGCCTCGGGGGGTGACGGTCCCTGGGGCTTGGGGGGGCCTTTGAGACCCCCAACCATTTTTTCTATATGCCCGGGGGGCTGGCGGTACCCAGGGCCGGCGGGGGGAGAGGGGTGAGCCCCCGGCACATATTTTTTAAAAGCCTTGGGGGTGGCGGTCTCTGAGGCTGGGGGACCCCCCATTACTATATAACAATTGCCTCATGGACTTTTTTTTTTAAAACTCTTTATTCGTGACTGTCGCAGGATGTTATACATTTCTTTACTTTTCTCATTATATCACATGTCAGTCTTTTCCATTTTCTTTACCATCAACTTTTGATAACATATCCTTTCAAACATGAGTCTTTTGTCTTATAGTTCCCCGGATATTTCTCAGTTTTGTTCTTTAAACACCATAATCATGACTCACATAAGTGCTAAACCCCAACTGTCCCTCTCTCCCCGCCCACCCACCCCCCGTCTCCTGGTCGTTCTCTCTTATACACTCTACATTCCGGGCCAAGGTGCCGTGGTCTACCTGAAAATTGTTAAAGGCTCTAGGTCCGGTCTAGCCCACGTGAGTGATAATGGTGCTCGTGAACCCCGGCCGCCCCCTATTATATGTATGTGTTCACCCCACCGGGTCTCTCGAACTGGTCAGGTCTATCTCTTCCAATTCGATCATCATTAAGTCCCATTCCTGTGCTATAGGGTATTTGCAAAGGCCTTTGTCCTCCTCTTCCCGCAGCGCCGCGGATTCGGCTTTGCCCCATTTCAGCAAATCAACTCGCCACATTTCTACCTGCGGGGCCCTGGGCGATTTCCATCTCATAGTGAGCACCCTGATTGCCAACAAGAGTGCCAGGTCCGTGAATTTCAGTTGTGCTTTACATGTTTTGGGTCGTTTCCTGTTCCCTATCAGGCAGGCTAATGCCCCCTCAGGGATCCAGAGTGTTGTTATGGAGTGTAACGTGTGTTTGATCGTCCCCCAGTAAGTGTGTAACTTCGGGCATGTCCATAGCATGTGAAGAATATGTGCCTCATCTTATTGACATCTTGGGCAGCAGTGTGCAGTGGCAGGGAACATCCTATGGAGTCTCTGGGGCGTGAGGTATGCTCTATGGAGAATCATTGCCTGTATGAACTGAAACTTAACATTCCTAGATACTCTCCTGTGATGTTCGAGAATAATTTTCCACTCCCCGTCCGTTATGGTTTCTCCCGAGTCTGCAGTCCAGTTCTCTCTAAGTGTGGTGATCGGTGACGTCACATGTTCTCTGATACCGACATACAGCCATTTCACCAGGTGTCCCCTCGTACCCATATAGTGTATGAGGTGCACTAATTCATGTTGTTCTGGTTTCGTACATTGTGGAGAACAAAGCTCGCCGTACGTAGTGCGTCACCGAGGCGTGTATTAGGTATAAGCGCAATGGCGCTCCTGTGGCTTGCACAAATGAAGCGTGATCCAGTATGGTGTCGTCACCGAACAGGTCTCCCACTCTGTCCACCCCGGCCTCCGTCCAGGGACGTAGTCTGCGTTGTGTTAGGGTCCCCTGTGGTGTCGGGAGTCCCAGAAGGGGGATATTATCTGCGTATGGAGAGGTCTCAGCCGTGTATGACAGTGCTTTCCTCCAGCAGGTCAGAGCCACATGTAGGAGGGGGTGGCAGTGTCTGGGGATCCTAGCATTGGGTAAGAGGAGGGAGTGTAGTTCCCCACGTGCTAATTTGTCCGTCGTGTAAGCGATCTCATGTAGATCTCTGCCCGCCACCCATCGGGTCAACCATTGGAGCTGGCTGGCATAGTAGTAACTTCGCAGATCTGGCACGCCCAGGCCCCCCCGTCTGGTGTTCAATTGCAGTTTTTTAAGGCTTATTCGTCTTCTCCCCGAGCCCCAGATAAGGTTGATCAGTAATGTATTTAGTGTGGTGAAAATTTGTCGCGGGAGCCGGACCGGCAGGTTTACAAAATAATACAGTATGCGGGGGAGCAGGACCATCTTCGAGACAGCCACTCGCCCCATTACCGATAGGGGCAGGGACGCCCAGAAGCCTATACTACCGCGTAGGCCAGTAATGGCCTTACGGATATTACCGACAATTTGATTCTGGTATACATTTATCCCGAGATATTTAAACGTGGTCGGTGCCACCTGGATGTCATAGGCACCGAACCGTATATGGGGGGGCTGTTGTCCGTCTCGGAAGAAGAAACCTAGAGACTTTCCCGGATTTATAGCCAAGCCAGATATGGTCTCAAAGCGTCTGAATGCAGTCGCCAGGAGTGAGTGGTCCCCCCGCAGGTTCCGGAGAAACACCAAGATATCGTCGGCATATATAGAGACCATGTGGTTGGTGCCTCCCACTGGTATGCCTTCCTCCTCAGCTCTATTTCGGAGCGCAATAGCCAGGGGCTCCAGCGTCAGTACAAACAGTAGCGGCGACAGTGGGCAGCCCTGTCGGGTGCCCATGTGGACTTCATAACTGTCCGATGTGTGTCTTGCCGTGCGCGCCCTGGCCGTCGGTCCTGTATATAATAAGCGGATCCATTTTATAAGGGCCTCCGGGAAACCAAAGCGATGCAGGACTTCGAACATGAAGTCCCACGTCAGGGAGTCAAACGCATGGCGTAGGTCCAGGGCTATACAGCCAGCGTGTGGTAAGTTATGGGGGTTAGTTGTCATAAGGGCGTGGAGTCGTCTCGAATTTTGGGAGGTGCTCCTCTCTGGGAGGAAGCCACATTGATCAGTATGGATCAGGCCAGGGAGGTGGTGTTGGATCCGCATGGCAATAGCCTTACTAAGGATCTTATACTCCGTGGAGAGCATGGAGAGGGGCCTGTAGTTACTCACATCTTGGGCGTCCCTACCGGGTTTCGGGATAGATATCACCAAAGCCTGCATGGTGGTAGCCGGGAGGTGGCCAACTTCGTAAGCGGTGTTGTATATTTTCTCCAGTACGGGGGCCAGCACGTCAGCATACGTTTGATAAAACTTCCCTGGCAGGCCATCCATGCCCGGAGTCTTGCCTCGGTTAAGTGTGTGGATTGCTATCTTTATTTCGTGCTGTGTTATAGGCCCAGCTAAGGCCGCCTGGATTCCCGGGGCCAACACTGGGAGTGTTAGCTCTCCCAGGAATTCCGCCATTTCGTCCCCGGCATCTACAGAGGGGGGAGCATAGAGGTTCTCCAGGTGAGTCTTAAATACAGTGTTAATTCCCAGTTGTGTGTGCACCTGTTCGCCTGCTGCGTTCCGGATAGTCGTTATTGTAGGGCTCTCTGGGGTATCTTGGACCAGCCGAGCAAGTAGAGCACCGGACCTGTCCGCCTCCGCCTGTTGGCGTTTCAGATAGGTCCCATAATCCATTCCCCTCAGGGTTTCCAGCAATTCAGCATGTTCAATATTACACAGTTGTAGATCAGCTTTTCGGTCGGGGTCCTGCCCTGCCGCATTTTCAAGCTCACACAAGCGCTTCTCCACGTCGCATTATTTACCATGGAGTTCCTGTCTGGCTCCCACTAGTCGGCCTATAGCAGCCCCCGTATTACAGCTTTCATTGCATCCCACACAATCAGATTGGAGGACGTAGAGTCCCAGTTTGTATCGAAGTAATCAGTCAAGGTGTCAGCTATATGTGTTCTAAAGGGGCCATCCACAAGCAGCGTGGGGTTAAGTCTCCAGGTAGGGACTGGTGAGGGTACCTTTCCCCAGTGTAGGTCAAGTGTTAGTGGGCGGTGGTCTGAAAATGTTTGAGCAAGGTAATCCGATGTGACACATCTAGCCATGACGGAGTTGGAGCATACAAACCTATCTAATCAGGTATGTAGGTTGTGCACAGGGGAGTAGCATGAGTATTCTTTGTGTGTGGGGTGCAGTGCGCACCAGATGTCAGCCAACCGCCAACCCTGGAGCCATGTCCCAAATGATTCTGACAGTTTATGTATACCCGCCGCCTGGAGGGGGGGGGGTGTGACCTGTCGAGGGACACATCTAGTATCATGTTCCAGTCGCCTCCCAAAATCCAGGGGACATCTACCCAGTCCGCCAATGCCCGGCCCACTGCAGCAAGAAATCTATCTTGGTCGAAATTCGGAGCATAGATGCTGCCCAAGACTACCACCTCCCCGTCCAGGGTGCCCCTCACCAATATATAGCGCCCTTGTTCGTCAGTTCGCCTCTCTAGTTCCACAAACGGAGTGCCGTGGCGTACCCATATCGTGGCTCCTCTGGAGAAGGCAGAGTATGTTGTGGAGAATATAGTACCCCTCCATTTCTGCCTCGGAGTGTGTTAAGTGTGACTCCAGTAAGAACACTATATGTGCCTTTTGTCTAAGCAAGAAAGCATGTACTCTGTGTCTCTTCTGCACCGCCCCCAGCCCTCTCACATTCCAGGTGACCAGCCTATACTTTCCTTTTTCGTCAGCCATATCCCTCTGTAGGTGTCGCAAGGAGTGTTCCCATATGTCTTAGCAAGTGATTCCTCATCGTCAACCAGGAGACAGTTCCCTCCCTATCCCAAACCCCAACTGTGAAGGCGCAGCCTCTAAACCCTGCTGTGCCGAACCATAAACTTTGAAACGTAAGTAAACAGGTTACAGTGCATACGCTAATGGGGGGTCGACCAAGCATGTGCCGTGTCCATAGAGCCATACTCGGTCAGGTCGCCGGCTCAACGGCGCTGCCGGGAGAGTTCTCTCGAATTTGCTCAGTATATGTAGCCACGTCTTGTGGAGGGGGGGGGGGAAGCAGAGGAATAGGGGAGGGGAGGGCGGGGAATAAGGGTGGCCACTTCCTAATACAGCAACAAGCTGCATCCATGTGTCTTATGAGTACTGGAGGTGAATGAACCTCATCCGACAAGCCATGTACATAGGTCTCTGCCCCCATCCGAGTCCAAGCCACATAGTGTTCGCCAGCAAAAAAAAGGGGGGACCACATATATATTCCATGCAAACATAGTTGTCCCCTCCCTCACCTCCGCCGCCCCCCTTTGCCTCCTGGACTTGGCCCACCCGGGGGCTAAATATTAACGAAGCACAGGCGCTCGCACTTCTTTTTTTTTTTCTCGGCAGGATACGTGCACCCTGCACGAATTTTGCAGAATAAAAAAAAAAATAACCATTTCTTTGGCCCGGGGGGTACTTGTGGGACCCCCTAAGCAGGCCTCGGGTGTCAGGGTATTTCTACCCTGCCCCCTTTTCGCATTTTGCCCATTTCTTTTACAGATTTCTTGTGCCTCGGTTCTACCGAAGCACAAGATGGCTGCCAACACTTCCTGATTTGGAGTTGTGACAGCCAATTAGCATATAGGTCGTGATCGGGAGGGTGCGCGGATCCTGGGCGGCCATGGATATATATGTGTTTTTACATTTGATTTTCTCAGCAACTACTATACGGATTTACACCATTTAACAACAATGCCTCTTTGTGAACCAAGGGCTACCTCTTTGCCAAATTTGGGGTAATTCTGTTCAGCAGTTCGGGCTGTAGCTGTGTCTAAAGTTTCTTAAGGGAAATTGCATGGGGAAAACACGTTTTGGGACCTCCCTTTTTTCTCGGCCCCCGTTTGACGAATCACTCTGAAACTTTAAGGATAGGAGCGGACCGGAGCACCCTACGAGTTTTGAAAATTTCGCGAAGATTCATCAACCAGCGCTAAAGTTATGCTTAAGACTAATGATGAGTATCCCCTGGAAGAGAAGGTGGCATATTCTGCCACCAACTGGCCATGATTGATTCAGGGGATCGGACTGGGAGGGTTTTGCGGTGGAGGAGTGGAATGTGGCTTGGCTCGTCTTCTGACCGCCCAACCCTCGGGGTCGGGGTAAACCGCATCCATGGCCGCGCAGAGGTTGCTGAACTTGCGGGCCCTCTGGCCAGAATTGGGTAGGTGCGGTTGGTAGCCCCTTCCGTAGCCACAAAAGGAACGAAAAGCAGACACAGGTCGGGATGTTGTGGTGAGGCCCAAGATAATAGGCTGCCTGAACGAATGAACAGACTAGTGATGTCTTGTGGCAGATAGCCTTACAATCAAGGTCACAGCTCAAAGAAGTGCTAAGTGAAATGTTTGGTGTGACTCAAGCTTCACCTTTTGTGTGTTTCAAAGTGAATTTGGCAGGATCAAAGTGTAACCCTTTCAGGTTCTAATGTGAATCAAGGGCACAGTCTACCAATATCTGCATGGTATTTTGTTCAACAGAGCCACATTTTCCTATCCACTCCTCCGTCCCTCCTACATTGCACAACAAGGAACACTATAAGACACTAGATCTTCTGTGATTGAGCTGTGATCCCAGATGTAGTTACAGCACTTACTGAATGAACTGTTATACCACAAGAGTAGAGGTCAATATTATCTGGGGTGGGGGGAGTGGGGATTGAAAGGGTGGTGATTTCGCAAAGATTTAAATAATCTTTTCGAAGCATGATTAAGACTTCGCACCTGTTCAGGGTATGGAACAATCACTACCATCTCCTGTCCAATGGGGATGGAACAGGAAAAGATGCTCTGGGCAATAGCTTGCTTAATCTCCACAACGGCCCCTCGCGGCGGGATGCCTGGCTTTCACCTTGCGGATACCCTGCTGGGGTTATCTCACAGGGGAATACCAGGACGGGTTCCCTAAGTAAGCGCTTAGAGACTGGTTGGTGATTTGCGCTATATAAATTCCTGTACATTTACATTTACATTTACATCACTGATGTGTATATGTGGGTGTGTGAGCATACACAAGACAAGTAGGGGTTACTATTTAATTACCAATCAACGAAGAAACATACCCTTGTTCAATATTGTGGAGAAAGACTCGGAATTTACCTTGAACACGTTATAGGAATGAAGATGATCTTACCTGGTGGAGGAGTGACTGTGAAGTATGTCTCCATCACTGACAAATTAGAAAAACATATACATTAGTGCAAGTTATACATGTAAAAACAAAGACTATAACTGGAAAACAACTGTGAAGGTGTTGTATAAACTCCTAAACCAGGAAGCTTAACAATTAAGGTAAGTACACAACCTCTCCAATCTTCATTCTCCTCTGTCAAACTCATGACCTAGGAGGAAATTACAAGGCTCGCCATAAAAGCCAAGGCATAATTAATGTCTTGCTTTCATATGAAATAGTTCCCAACACTCTAAAACACACCACCATCACATCCTTCTAACGAAATCCTAGGCGAGACCCTCAGCATCAATGAAAATATCTATATACTTACCATTTTAGCTGCTTACACAACAAAAACAACTGACTCAAAATAAATCATAATAATTGCACTGATTGGGCAGTGGGCTTTTAATCATAATACTTTTTCATCTCTAAAAGTTTAATTGTGTCTTGCTGTATGGAATTTACACTTTATGACTAAGACCAATGACATTTGATAACTGGGGCTTTCCGCTCATTCACTCTTTGAGGATATAGGGCAGTGGGCTTTTAATCATAATACTTTTTCATCTCTAAAAGTTTAATTGTGTCTTGCTGTATGGAATTTACACTTTATGACTAAGACCAATGACATTTGATAACTGGGGCTTTCCGCTCATTCACTCTTTGAGGATATAATTCTGGGCCGGAGGAGGAACCCAAATTAGCCCTGGCAATTTTCTTGAACCAGATCCTGGGGAAACACTGCCTGGCTCCGGGAGGATGGAAACGATTGCGACAATTGAATGACCACCATTGCTACAAACGCGTTGGGATGAACCTAATGGCCGAACTGACTAGAGACATTAATTTAAAACTTACTGAGTGGAAAGATATTTGTTTGTTATCTGAAAATGAATATCGTTATCTGAGAGTGCAGAATCTCCAATATCCCTGTATCTATATTCTTCCCGAAGATACACAAAGAGGGGGTTTTCCCCCAAGGGAGACCAATTATCTCAGGTATGGGGTCCCCCACTGAGGGTATCGCTGAATACGTTGATCTTAAGCTACAGTCTTTTGTACAAAACCTGCCATCCTGCATCCGTGATAGTAAGGATTCCCTGACCAAACTTAAAGATTTCAGCTGGTCTAATGACCTACTCTTTGTAACCTTTGACGTGGTCAGTCTTTACACATGTATTGATCATCGATTTGGTATCACGGCCATTAGATCTTTTCTTGATAAGGGTGGGGCTGATTACTTTGAGCATCACCAAATGATCATTGAAATGATTGAACTCATTCTTACAAGGAATCATTTCCTGTTTGATGGTGCCTGGTATCATAAGAAACGTCGAACGGCCTTGGAATCCAGGTTTGCTCCCTCTTATGCCTGCCTCTTTATGGGGTGGTTTGAGAGGGAGCACGCCTGGGGCAGATGTGCCCCCCCCCAGGACAGAACACATTGTATTCTGGGGAGGTACATTGACAACATCATTTGCTTGTGGTCCCGATCTGAGACCTCTCTTCAGAATTATTTTGAGTTTCTTAATACCAACCCCTTTAATGTTAGCTTCACCATGGACTACAACCATGATACAATCAACTTCCTTGATTTAAAATTCTATCTAAAGGAAGGGATCATACAAAGTACTCTGTACCGTAAAAACACTGCATGCAACAGTGTTCTGTATGTGAGCAGTGCCCATGCTAGTTTGGTTATTCAGAACATACCTTTCGAGGAGCTGGTCAGAATCAGGCGTAATTGTAGCGATCATGCTACATTCACCAAACATATTAAGGATGCCAAGAGACGATTTGAAACTAGAGGCTATACAAATGAGGTATTGGAGAAAGCAGAACAGTGGGTTCTTATCTTTAAAAGCGATTCAACATTATCTGAGAATCCTAGAAAAAGAAAAGAGAAGAAATAGAACAAAAGGGTATGTTTTGTCATAGAATACACTACTTATAGTAGTGATATCTTTAGACTATTCAAGCGTAATTGGCATCTACTGCAGACAATACCAAGTCTGCAAGGATCTATTTGCAATAACCCCTCAATCACATACAAACTCTGCCCTAGTTATGTCACCACCCAAACCAGAAATGAAACCTGGCTACCAGACAAGCCGAATAGATTTGACATTTGCAGCTCATGCAATATCTACAAATTTGGAATGAAAAAAAAACAAAAAAAAATTCTGTCATAACGGGTCACCATCATATATAATCAGGCAATGTATCAATTGCAACACCACTCACATAGTCTACATTATTGGGTGCCCCTGTAATATGATCTATGTGGGAAGCACAAAGAGACAACTCAAATTAAGAATACAAGAGCATAGGCAGGCCATATTGAGTGGTGATACCAAATACCCACTGGCAGAACATTATTTAAAATTCCATCAAGATGATTGCCGTTTCTAGTTTTATGGTATTGATCATATTGCGGCAAACAAGAGGGGTAGAGCAATAGAGAGCTCAGCCTCAGACAAACCGAGGCAAAATGGATTTACACATTGAGGGCGATATCTTTTGGCCACAATTCTGATGATGAGATGCACTTTTCCTTAAAGAACTGATGTATCGTTTTTCAGATCCTTACATTTAAGTTTCCACCTAACTGAGAATGTTTATTGTTAAATCTATGCATTTTTATTTCCTTTTTTTCCTACATGGGTTCACTCCTTTAGTAAGGATATGGATAGTCGCATGTGGAGGCTATTGCAATATATCTTTCAAACAAGGGTCTCCCTTGTATTGCTTCTTTTCTCCTTAGGTTTCTTGATAACCAAGCTCTATCATTCCTTTGAGGTAACCCTTATATGAGCTAACCAGTGCCCCCTGTCCTAAGAACAATGATTATAGTCTCACTCTGATTGGTCGTCCAATAGGGATATGACAGACAGCTGAGTTGCCTCTGATATAGAGACGATTGTAAAAGTACTCATAACCTCTTCTATATTTTGCTTAATGTCGTTTGATATTGTGAAACGTAGCTTTTTTCAAGCACTGATTATTTTTGTGTCTTGAGTCCAAATATGATGCCCCTCCTTCTGTTCCATTGACTTTATTGGATAAACTGGACTAACCTTTGCATTGATTGATTTTGTGCGCATGCGCTTTTGCACAAGGCAATATTGTTAAGATAGTTGTATCCTGCATTTGATCCTATAGTCTTTTGGCTTACGGGGAATGAAAAGCGTCAATTACAACTTTGTCATTTATCTAATATAGACATTATTAAATTAAAAAATCTTAGCAGTTTAAATTTTTATCGGACGAGCTTCTTAATAACCCCTTCGGTGCTCATGACGAGCTCAGCTGCTCATGAGGCACAGTGCTCATGTGCTCATGACGAGCTGAGCTAGTCATGATCACACCCATTTTTATTATGGTCCAGCACAGCAGGGGAATATCTTAAGCAGCCAAGGTGCTAAGTTTTTGCTTTAGTTTGTTTTTCCTATATAGGTAAATATGTTTTTCTGAGCTTCGCTTTAGTCTTTCTTTTTGAAGGACAATTGTGTACCGTTCCGGTGAATAAGAGCGCCGGTCTAGGCTTTCTTCGGAATGAACAAGGCTACGCTCTAATAGCCACGCCCATACCGGAATTAGGATGTTTCAGAACAAAGTTTTACACTTCCGGTGAGCCCATACCAGAAACTGTATGCCATTTGAAGGGTGACGAGGGATCCCTTCTCTCTCAGCGTTATACTCGTAGAGTTACGGTCTTGCCGGTAAGCGTTCTGGTTGTTGTCCCATTTGCCGTGATAATGTGCGTATTCTCTTATTCTTTGGTGACCTTCTCCCTTGGCGTTATACTTGTAGAGTCGTGGTCTTGCCGGTAAGCATTCTGATTGTTGTCCCATTCGCTTTGATAGTGTGCGCATTCTCTTATACTCTAGTATTCTCCGAGAGGGGCCTCTTGTTTAATTTTACTTTGTAGGTTCATTTTGGTTGTAGCACATCTATAGATTGTATTAGACCCTCTGTGCGGTTGTAGTCGATTTTGTTAATTTCTGAGGCCTTTCACACTAACCGCGCTGATTACACTTTTCTTAGTGTACAGCGCAGTTGTTACCTGGCTTATGGTTTCATTGGAACTTACAATCTCTCTGAGTTTAGATATACTAACTTTTGATGGTGCATTTCAAACACAGTTTAACTGCTCGCTGACTTTGGTGCTTTTTACTTAATTGGTTCTTTGTTCTAGTTATATGTGATCTTTGCTAATAGCGATGATCATGCTTCTGATTGTATATCTTTCCTTTAGTATTGCTCTCGTTATTTGATAACAGGTTTTCCCCTTTTTTACCAGGCCCTATTTAGGCCGTGGGTTAATACCCTTTCTTTCTCAAGAGTTCTGCCTGGATTTCTTACTACGGTGTGTGACAGCACAAGTAAATATACAGGTAAAAACTATGTAAACTCTATGTGATTAACTTACTGTTGTGTTTTGTGTTAATATTTAATGAGACTATGATCAATTGCTTATTTATCATTTTAGACTCAACACATGCTTGTATTGTTAAATAGACATTTTTGAAAGCTCAACATTGAAAATTTCTCATTACGTCACTCTGATCCAGGTATACTCCGTGAATCTTTTAACATATACATATAATAATATGTATATGTTAAAAGCTTCTAAAAAAGTGTCCATAGAGGAATACCTCTATGGACACTTTTTTAGAAGCTTTATGACATTTAAAAAAAAATTACATTATCTCAGACTCCTTATTTCCATAATGAGGTCACTGAAGGCTCCTCATTGTGAATGGGACCATAAATACTGTATGACTTTCTGTCACCTTTAGGGTGGACTTATATTATTAGTTCATGCCCCTTCCATGTTCTCTAATTTAATATTAACTTGGAATTCTGTTAATGTAGACCAATTGCAGTTTTACCTTTTGGATGAACCATACTGGACTTCTTTAGCTGATATTTGGACTATGACTACGCTTTGAATTATTTTGGATTAAGGTCAGACATCTTGCCTCTATTATTTATATCTGTTGCCCATTTTGTATTAGGATTCTGACTGATGACTCACTGCAACCTTTCTTTATGACCTTGTCTCTTTCATCTTTGATATATTATTTCAGGCCACCTTTAACTTTTGGGTTCCGGTTCCGTGCAATTTTAAAGCAAATTCTTTTACAACGCACACAAATTTACATGCTTTTGTTCTACTGGAGGGGTGATTAACCTGAGAAGGTGAGACTCCATATGATTAACGGATAGCCTATTGCCCCCATTCTTTCTTTCCTCATAGGTAGCTGCATTTTTCCTTCTACTTGCAATTTTATTTTGATTTTTTATATTCTATTGTTGTTGTCTTTGTGTTTAAACTTTAAATGTTAGTTTTCTGCCTGTCAGGTGACTATGTGTATCATTTGTTTTGTAGCAATGGTGAATGTTTTAACTGTTGCCCAATTGATGTTTACGTCTTGACTCTTAAAATAATTTTGATAGTAATTGTTTTATATGTTTTTCTTGTTGTATAATCACTTATGGTTTTGTGCTCTTTTGAATATTATTTGCCTAATAAGTACCTATATATATAATTTTTTGAGGCGGAGGATTCCATAAAAAATTTGGCATTTCATTGGTTTTTTGTTTCCTTTTTTCTTTGTCTCTTCACTTATATATGTATAAACACAATTTTCTTTTTTCCCATAAGTAATTGGTGTGCAATGTAATAATGTGATGTTGATGTATATTGTTTCTGTTTTGTGATTTGTCTTTTATATATAATTGGGTTTGACTCTCTCAACGTAAGGTATTTGTTCACATTCAGTGTTTCCCTATGTTCGTATTTAAAGGCTTTATGTTGCTTTCTCTCCCTGTCTATGTATACTGATGTGTGTTTCATATCGCTTTCAGCCCTGACGAAGTTCTCAATGAGAACACAACGCGTTGGTCAAATCCTTGTTTTTGAGTTAATCTACAAAACCTGATAATAAAAGACATTTTTGAAAATTCTACTTTGATTTGCTGTACTCGTTTTCATCTTGCGCACACCATTTAATTACAGAGGTCCAAAATATGCTGGAATTGGGAGTCATTGAGCTAGCCCAGTAGTCCTTGTGCCACAACCTCACACCAAGGGTGGAAAAAGAGAGATGATGTTTTGTGTGGACTACAGAGGTCTCAATGCAGTCACTAGGACTGATGCCCACCCAATTCCCAGGGCAGATGAACTTATAGATACTGTGGCCTCATCTAAGTTTCTGAGCACATTTTGACCTGACTGCTGGCTACTGGAAAATCAGACTAGCTGAGGGTGCCAAGCCAAAAACAGCATTTTCAACCCCTAGTGGGCATTATCAATTTATTGTAATGCTTTTGGGTCTCAAAAATGCACTTGCCACATTTCAGAAGCTGTTGAACAAAGTTCTCACAGGCTTGAAAAGCTATAGTGCAGCAAAGCTTGATGATATGGCTGTCTTTAGCTCCACCTGGGAGGATCACCTGGTCCACCTCAGGAATGTTCTGGAGGCCCTGCAAAAGGCCGGCCCCACTATCAAGGCCAGTAAGTGCTAGATAGGGCAGAGTAAGGTTGTATACTTGGGCCACCTGGTAAATTGAGGCCAGGTTCAACCATTGGAGAGCAAAATCCAGACCATTGTGGTCTGGATTGCTCCCACTACCCAGATTCGACTCAGAGCTTTATTGGGCCTGACTAGGTACTACAGAAAATTTGTAAAGGGATATGGGTCCATCGTGGCTCCCTTGAATGATCTGACATCAAAGAAAATGCCCAAGAAATGTCAGTGGATAGTAAGCTGTCAAAAAGTATTTGATGTCCTGAAGCAGGCCATGGGCACGGCTCCCATCCTGCACAGTCCTGACTATTCTAAAACTTTAATCGTACAGACAGATGCATCTGAAAAAGGGTAGGAGCAGTGCTATCACAACTAAATGCAGAGGGACAGGTTCAACTAGTAACTTTATCAGCAGAAGGTTGACCCCCAGGGAGAAACGCTGGTCAGCCATTGAGAGGGAAGCCTTTTCTGTGGTCTGGGCCTTGAAGAAACTGAGGCCATACTTGTTTGGCACTCACTTCATGGTTCAGGCAGACCACAGGCCCATCTTATCACTTAAACAGATGAAGGGTGAAAACCCTAATCTTTTGAGCTGGTCCATTTCCCTACAAGGGATGGACTATACAGTGGAACCTAGACCTGGGAGTAACCATGCCAATGCAGAGAGACTCTCCAGATCTTTCCACTTGAAAATGAATACTCATCTGGGCAAGGTTAGTCTCATCTCCTTAAGTTTGAAGGGCGGTTGTGTAGGAAAGTAGGATCTGCCTTTATGGTTACCCCCATGTTTTGCCTGGTTTTATGCTGTTTTTGACTAGTATGACTGGGATCCTGCTCACCAGGACTTAAGTCTCTGTGCTTTCTCCTTTAAACTGGTATGTTAAGTACTTAGGTACATCTCAGATTGGACTGCGGTGTACCCTTATCAGTCTCTCATATATGGTACTGAGGTACCCAGGGCATCAGTACACCAGGGTTCCCCCATGGGTTGAAACATGTAATATGTCACTCACAAGGGACCACTCAAACTGTAACTACAGGCCTGCCATTGCAGCCTAAGTAAGCTGGTGCTAGCACCGCTTACCTCAGATAAAGGGTTCCCTAAATCTAAGGTCACTGCACTTAAAACCTATAAGTCACCCCCAAAGCAGGCCTTTCAATCCTGAAGGCAGGGTGCTCAGTTCTATTTGTGAGGGTGCCCCTGAATGAGCAGGATACCCCTACAGCTTTGGAGACCATTCTCTCTGGCTTTAAGTACATCACCCATTACGATACATAGAGTGGCCATGCATCATTACACGATGATCATCTCTAAACTGGCTGTAACAAACCCTATCATGTTTGGTATCAAACATGTTGGAATTATACCTCCCACACCATAAAAGGTGTGGGAGGTATGATTTCATGCACTGTAAAGCTCCTCAGGGAGGCCTTCACTGCTCCCGGTACCAGTCTTCTAAACCCGGACAGCACAACATGGCTGTTGTTGACAAAGACACAATCAATCAATCAGTGACACTTATAAAGCGCGCTACATACCCGTGGGGTCTCAAGGCGCTGGGGGGGGGGGGGGGAGCCGCTACTGCTCGAACAGCCAGGTCTTCAGCTTCTTCCTGAAGGAGAGGTGGTCTTGGGTCAGGCGCAGGTCGGTCGGGAGGGAGTTCCAGGTCTTGGCGGCCAGGTGGGAGAAGGACCTTCCTCCTGTAGTCGCTCTTCGGATGCGGGGGACGGCGGCGAGGGCGTGGTTGGCTGATCGGAGGTGGCGTTTGGGAGCGTAGAAGTTGACTCGGCTGTTGAGGTAGCTCGGGCCTTGGTCGTGTAGGGCTTTGTGTGCGTGGGTGAGGAGGCGGAAGGTGATTCTTTTGTTGACGGGGAGCCAGTGAAGGTCTCGCAGATGTCCGGAGATGTGGCTGGTTCGTGGGATGTCGAGGATGAGTCTGGCTGAGGCGTTCTGGATCCGCTGGAGTCTCTTCTGGAGCTTGGCGGTGGTCCCGGCGTAGAGGGCGTTGCCGTAGTCCAGTCGGCTGGTGACGAGGGCCTGGGTGACGGTCTTCCTGGTCTCGGTGGGGATCCACCAGAAGATCTTCCGTAGCATGCGTAGGATGTTGAAGCATGCCGAGGAGACGTTGTTGACACAATTCTGCCCTCCTGCTGCTGAGCCAAGCTCGAACAGGGGAAGGCAGAACAATAGGTATCCTGTCAAAGGGAGGTGTGACCACCTCTCAGACAGGGTTTAGTGTATTGGGGCCGAGTAGGAGGGCCTGCTAGCGCCACTCAGTCTTCTTGAGAGAAAATTTGGTGCTCTCCTTACATAGTGGAGTTTAAACCAGCTCAGGTAGCCGTTGGCTCCCGGTTTGGCGCAACACTAGACAAAGGACAGGGGAGCATCCTCCCCTGGAAAGGAACCCTGAATCATCCCAACCCTTTCCTTAGGGTACTTAAGGGCTTACCTGAGGGTGGGTCCCTAGATTTGTCATGGGACAAGATTCATTTCAAGATACCACTTCTTCTTCGACCGTCTAGGCACTCTGGACTTCGCTCTGGGCATCAAGGCTGCAACTGTGAAGACATCTGCTGCTCCTGATCTAGTAGCCCTGCTCGTCTGCTGCAACGTCCATGCCTGTGCTCCATACAGGAACCTTCGAAGGCCTGTGGGCATCCAAGACACCTGAAGGAATCTCCCTCGAAGTGAATGAGTCACTTCCCTGCATCTACAGGCAGCACACCTAAGCTGATCAGCCTGCTGATCCTTGGCTTTCAAGGACTCCGAAAGGCTCAGCAACACAGGTGGTGGTTCTCCACATCAATTTGAGGCCTGCACTGTCCCCTCACCAAGTTTGAGGCTAGTATCCCTCGTCGGAGCAGCAGGAACCGAACCCCTGTGCACCACGCCGACTTGCAGTTGCAAAGGCTTATTGGCTTCCTTCCCCCAAGATCTTTGGGCTCCAAGTAGCCCCAACCTCAAGCATCTCCTGTAACCAAGATCTTCATCCTCACCGCATCACTTGCACCGTGGGCATGCATCTTTTGTGAAGTGCTTGAGGTCCTCTTGCGACTCCAGTGCCTCCGGCCTGTGCATCCTCCTGAGTGTCTCCTTTGATTTCTGCGGGCTCCCCCGCCTGCTTGTTGCCTGCCCTGACTCCCCTGCTTCTGTTGAATCACCTCGACTTGCTGGTCCAGACACTGTACCCTCTTCACTTTCCACGTTGGGTGCATTTGCAAAGGCTTATTGGTACTTCCGACGGACACCGAACCAGCAACTCTCGACATCCGACGTGGGACAGTTCATGCACGGCTCCTACTCTCCACAGCGTCACCTGATCCACACAGCTCCAGTTTCAAGGTCACAATCAGCTCTCCTGCAACACTCAACTTCAGTGGACATTAGTATTCCGGGCCTCCTGGTCACTTCCAAGTGGCATTGACTCTGTCCCCTCTGCTTGCAGGTAATTATCATCCTGAATCCACTTTTGGGTTCCACGTGACACTTTCACCTTCTCCAGCAGCGGCATCTTTCTGAAGTCCTCCATTGAGTTCAACTGCGGTTTCGGATGCCACTTCACACCTATGCACCCGGCTTCCCTGGTGTAGGTATCCTGGTTCCTAGGTTAGGTTGGTGTGGCTCTTCAACCCTCTGACTGCTGCAGGGTTTCTTCAGGGTCCACTGGGAAAGGTCCTTCTTTAAAATTGAAACTGCGTCTTATCCTTTGAATTGTATTGAGCCAGTGGTTGTGTTCCCACTCTGCACACGGCCTCCATGAGGTTCCAGGTAACTTACCTCAGGTGGTTCCTTGGGTCTCCGGCACTTCTACATCTGCTGGGTATAATCTTGACCGGAGTCGTGTACATACCACTATTTTAGTATAAGGATTGGTCTCCCCCTGATTCCCACTGTGTATTTCGTGCTACTTACCTGTCCCTATTGAAAAGTATTGTGTGCACTTGGAATATCTCTGATTATGAACAATTGTTACTTACCTGTAAACAGGTGGTTCTCCAGTATTGGTGTCTTTCATAGATGCACATGCTTGAATATCCCCCGTCGTCGGAGTGAGAGTCCCACAGTAAATAAAATAGCAATAATATAATATATATATATATATATATATATATATATATATATATATATATATATATATATATATATATATATATATATATATATATATATATATGTAACATAAAACCTGAAATATGTAACAGAAAAAAGGCATAACAAGCCTACATATATTTCTACATAGGCATGCATGGAAAAGGAAAAAACCATTTGCAGTCTATCATTGTCATTATGTTGGTCCTAACCACAGCCAATCAGGCGCCAGCAACCCTCTAGAACCATCTCCTCAGAGCTCAGCACCTCAGACTTTCTTAGCACAAGAGTGACCACAGAGTCTATGAGGAGAAGAGAGCCTCTGAGGGGAGGAGGGTGGGTCGCATGTGAATCTATGAAAGACACCAATACTGGTATGTAACAATTGTTTTTCTCCAGTATTAGGGTGCCTTTCATAGATTCACATGCTTGAATATAGAATAGAAAGCAGTAATATCCGAAGAAAGCTTCCCAGCATGATACACATGCATAGACTTATAAGACCAAATATGTCTATAGTCATGCAAGACATACAGTAATAAGGTAAAGCATAATGGAGGAGGGAAGACAGAGGCTGACCTTATTGAAAAAGATAGCGAAGCATAGCCTGTCACACTGCAGTGTCTGCTTTGTTAATGGCACCCAGGCAGAAGTGTTTCATAAACGTGTGCCTGCTTGACCACATGGCTGCTCTGCAGATCTGATGCAGCGGCACACCGGCAAACAGGGCAGTTGAAGATGACATCGCCCTGGTAGAATGGGTCCTCACTGACGATTGTAGAGGCTTGCCTGCCTGTTGATGGCAGAAAGCAATGCATAGACAACAACAATTGGTCTGAGGGCAAGTTTAACGACTAACCAGGTACACGCCCGAACCAAATATCAAAACACCAAATTGTACATAGGAGTCAAGGGAATAAGTTATTCACCATGGACCACAAGACAAATACCATACAGATAACACCCGTGGGAACACACCATGCAAAACTTTTATATAATACTGGCCGAGTTAGAGCTCAAGGACGTATGGAAAAAATTCCCATCAGAAGCCACACTGTAACTGCCCTCTTTTGCATCATTTGGGTTCTCCTCGCCCAGGAGACAGAACAAAACGGCCGGTCAGATGTTACCGTGACCGATTGTAAATGAAAAGAAATGTGAGAGGGAAGTAATGCATGATTTTCAAGTGTTTAGGTGGCGACTGGAAAAAGCAGTGTGAAGTGAAAGAGGTGAAATAGTGAAGGGTTATAAAATTAGGTGAACTGGGTAGAGGTAGACAATTTATTAGTATCTCCCAGTCCCTAAGGCTAAAAGACAAGTGCAAATGCGGGTTTGAAATAATAAACATGTTTCTGCATATAAAGAAAAGAGTTTCCATGCATTCTTCAGGACCTGTTGTTTCAAAAACTACTGCTTTTCGTGAAAAATAATTAAAAGATATCACCTGAAAATTCCAGGTTGTGTGCTCAACCACGTACTGTTATCGCACCGTACCGAGGACATGGGATCCACAGGAAAAACAAGAACAAACAAAACAAAAAGAACATGAATATGTCATATTCCTGCGGTTTTTATTAATTCTTGATCAAGTTAAACCTTTATTTAATGGCGTCAGAATCGCACATGTTAGGAAATAAGTTCCATTCAAAACACTCACCCATAAGTGATGGTTGAGGCGCTTCACCCCACTCGGCTGCGGCTCAGGTATGAGGAGCACCCAATGTTCACAAGAAATCCATTTACAATCTCATGGATATTTCAACTGAGCCTTGATTGCCCCCTTCTTTTAATTCAATTTCTCAACTTTAGAGCGGTGCTCCTCATACCTGAGCCGCAGCCAGGTGGGGTGAAGCGCCTTAACCATCTCTTATGGGTGAGTGTTTTGAATGTGCACTCGGCACATGAACAGCCAAGAGTTTGATCCTATGCCATATTGCCCAAGCCCATATCTCTTGGGCTTTCTGAGATAGAAGAACCAACCTCGTTCTTCCCTGTTTGTTTAAGTAATGCATACTTGAAGTATTGTCTGTGCGAACCAATACTGTGACCCCTTGAATGATAACACGAAAGGATTTGAGGGCTAAGAAGATGGCACCTAGCTCTAGCAGATTGATGTGCCAAGCCTTTTGTTGAGGGTTCCATTCCCTGCTGACCTTCAGCCCTTGAAGATATACTCCCCAACCCTCGAGGGAGGCGTCTGTGGTGATTGTGTAATTTGGCGCTTCTTGAAGGAAAAAAAACGGACACCACTTCTACAAATTTCTTTCTTGGACCCACCAAACAAAAGGCCTCTTGCATCCGAGGATTGATTTGAATGAGATCTTGGAATTACCTGGAGACCTGCAACCAACGTAGAAGAACTACCAAGTTCTTCTACGTGTGCTGGACTGCTTGTAAATAAGAGCGAGCCCTTATTATACAGTTGTCTCAGTAATGATAAATTTGTAAGCCTTGCAGACGTAGATAGGCTGCCACTGGTGCCAGGATCTTCGTAAAGACACGTGAAACGGACCTAAATCCAAGAGGGAGGACTTTAATTGAATAAGTTCTGTACCTATTGTAAAGCGTAGCCACTTCCTGTGCTCCAACGGTCCTCTGTCACCTTTGACCAATTGGAATAAAAGTGAGATATTAGACCTCTGACGTCTTTGGAGGGAATAAAGGTGTGTTCCAGGTAATCCATTGTTTCTTAGAAGAGTTGTCTCGGCTGTACGATGATTGTCTATGTAGGACCTGTTGGTAAGGAAGGATTGGCACACGGAAATAGACATCCTGGAGGTTGAGAGTAGTTATAAAGTTGTTCTGACATAAGAACTTTAGGACTTCTTGAGGGACAACATTTGTAAAATTTGCGCAAAGATCTAAAATCATGCGCTACTTTCCTCATTTGCTTGTTGATGAGGAACTGAGAGTAAACCCTAACGCTGTTGGAGATTCGGAACCACTCCTACGGTCCCTGTTTGTATCCATATAGACACTTGTGCAAACGACACCCGTAGAAGAGGAGGTCCCTTTGGAGGTGTAGAAAGAGGGTAATTTGACAAATTCTAAAGAGTATCGCAGTTGGATCTGATTGTAGGAGCCAATACTGGATGGAACTCCCTTGAAACAAAGGACGTGGAGCTACGTCCTCGGCACCACGAAAAAGCTGCGATTCTATATCCCAAAGGTGCGGGCAGTATCTGTGTCCTTTAAGATGGTCTGCAGTGCCTCATCAACATGCAGGCCAGAAGGGATCCTCAGTCAAAATAACAAGTGAAGTATTGAAGTCTGAACCTCCTTGCGAAAGACGTAGCTTGAAGCAAAATTGTCTTTGCCAGACTGCCCCTATAGCGAGCTGTGGAAAACCTGTACACGCAATGTCCGCTTCACAGTGTATCATTTCTGATGCACTTCTCTCTCTCTCTCCCTCCTGCAGGATCTTCAAAGCGTGAGGCTTGGAGGATTATGGAATAAGTTCTACTGGCGCTAACATGTCAGAGCACATCTGGCGGCATACCTGCCCAACTGGCTTGCAAGATAATCGCTGTGCTGCCTGAGTAATGATTGAGTCAAGGTAGGCTGAATAGTGGGGAGCTTCACATTTCTTGTCGAGGCGTGCGAAAACAAACCGCCGGCACAGAGTTTGGCCTCTGCATGAGTCTAACACCTTCTTGCTAAATTAAGTCTATGATAGGAACTGAACAAACTTGTTTCTGTGGTTTCCCCAGGACGAGGGGAAAAGGGAAAACGATACGCCGCTCTCTTCATAAGGAGGGGAAAACCTCCAATATTCACCAGAGGTGAATGCAATAGAACTCCAGTTGTAAGAGAATATGTAATCCCGCCATGGTACAGGCCGTGGCAGCCTTGCTGTCAGAAATAAATATTTCTGATCTGAAGAAAAAACATGCTCATACAGCTATGTGCTGTCCAAGAAAAATAATGGCAGGAGTAAAAAGCCATCACGTGGATGTAACAGAAAGCTGCAGTTGACGAGATAAATCGTCTACCAAAAAACATTGTGCATAAAAGTCAACAGTGTGTGAAACCAACTGTCAACGGGCTCAACCGTCGACGAATCCAACAGTTGACAGGGTCATCTGTCAATGAAGATAACTGACGTCGAAGCTGAATGTTGACGAAGCTCACCATCTACGGAGCTCACCGTCTACAGAACTCACCGTCTACGGAGCTCCCCGTCTACGGAGCTCCCCGTCTACGGAGCTCCCCGTCTACGGAGCTCCCCATCTACAGAGCTCACCGTCTACAGAGCTCACTGTCTACAGAGCTCACCGTCTACAGAGCTCATCGTCTACAGAGCTCATCGTCTACAGAGCTCACCTTAGCAATGCCCCAAAAGAAATGATTGCGATACTGAAGTCCCCAAAAACACAGGAAAGTAGGAGTGACACAGCTGCCTCTGAAGAGAGCTATAATAAGGTGGCAGAATTCTTCGCAGACAAAGTGGCAAAAATCTAAGACACCTTCCGGATAGAAGCACGGCAAGGAACCAGCAGGACATGTGATAACCAGACACATTTTTCTGGGGTAACTCTGGATGAATTAGGATCCAAGAACTAGAAGAAATTACTACCATAGCAAAAGGGATAAAATCTGGATCCACTTTGAACCCAGCTCAACTGAAGATAATAATGCAGGGAGCAAATTTAATTATGCCATATATTTCTGAGCTTATCTCACGCTCCTTCCAAAATGGTGTGGTTCCCACAAAATGGAAATACGCCATTGTGAAACCAATCAAAAAGAAGAACAAACAATACTGGAAAATCTACGCCCTATCTCACTGCTACCGTTTGTGGCCAAAGTTGCAGAAAAGCGACGAATAAACAACTGATAGACCACCTCAACAAAAATGACCTATTGCATCCCTCCCAATCAGGTTTTAGAGTGACCCACTCCACAGAGTCAGCATTACTCATAGCCACAGAAACACTGAGGAAATATGCAAATGAAGGACAAATGGCCGCACTGATTCTACTAGATCTCAGTGCGGAGTTTGACACTATTTCCCATAAGCTGCTCCTTCAAAGAGTAGAGGCGTGTGGCATAAGGCGTATGGCGTTGAGCTGGTTGACATCATTTTCTCCACGCAGAGCTTCAAAGTTGTGCAACAAACATATCTATCTGAAAGATCCCCTTGTCCCAAGGGGTCTCACTGGGCTCAATCTTGAGCCCCACCTTGTTTAACATTTATGTGGGGCCATTGGCAGAGCGTGTGGAGAAGTATAGGGTGTCGATTGACTCCTATGCAGACGATCCGCAACTAATTGTGATGTTAGCACAAGACAAAGGCCAAGGAGCTACCCGGTTCTCCGAATGTTTAGAAGAGAAGACAGACTGGATGTCTAACTACTGCCTCAAGCTAAACAGGAGTAAAAAGGAGGTAATGATGGTAGGCAGGGCACCATACATATGGTCATCCGCGTGGTGGCCTGAAATAGTAGGCCAACTGTTTGCCTCCAAAACAGAAGTAAATAACCTCGGAATATGGCTTGATTCTGTGCTGATTTTTGAAAGTCAGATTCGGAAGGTAGCAGGTAAGTGCTACGGAACATGAAAATCATCCTGAGGAAGGTCCTGGATTTATTACCACCAAATGCCCGGAAAACCATAGTACATGCAGTAATCACTTCCCAATTGGATTTTGGGAATGTACTATATCTTGGTGCTACTAAAAAGGGACTTGCCAAATTACAAAGAGTGCAGAATGCGGCAGCGCGTATGGTGTCGGGCCTTCCGAGAAGAGCGAATACGAAGAAGGCCTTGACAGCATTACACTGGCTGCCAGTAGAAAGGAGAGTCGCATTCAAGGCAATGTGCCACTGTCACCGTACTCTATTGAAGAAAGGCCCTAGATACCTGCAACCATTAATAACCCAATACATCCCAGGACGGAGTTTAAGATCTATGTATAAGGCATTGGTGACTGTACTGAGAATATTTAGAGCAAGAATGGGAGCACGCTCCTTCAGGTACCATGCAGCCAAAATGTGGAACTGCCTACCGTTAGATCTAAGAATAGAACCTTGCGAAAGTAGTTTTCGAACACAGCTGAAAACATGGCTGTTCATGCAAATTGGATAGGGCTACTGTCAGCTAGTTCTGCACATCGTAGCATTACAGGCGGATGGCAGCAGCCTCCCCCCAGAGCATGCATCTCAGCACCGCGACACACTGATGGTGTAACCAGGCACTCTACAAATGAATGAATGAATAAATAAATAAATAAATAAATAAGGCAATGCGCCTTGAGACATAGAGGCCTGCAGCACCTAACTTTCTGGGGTGGGGTGTTGGCTTAGGAATTTTGGGTAGCCCGGAGCATGGCGATGGCAACGTGCAATCGTCCTATTCACAGGAGCCCCTGTGCTAGGTTTGGACCATGTCCCTAGAAGAATGTCCGTAGGTGCCTCTATAAAGGGTAAAAGGGATTCGGAAGTGGAAGCCCCAGTTGAAGCCCCTCAGTCAGGAGATTAGTCCTGACCAGCAATGAGGGCAGCTCCAGTCCAAGGACCTCAGCTGCCCTCTTTACCACCATGGCATAGGCTGCCCCCTCCTCCATAACCACTGTTGGCCGAGAGAGCATGCCAGTATCTGGACAAGTATCCAGTCCACTGGCTTCCCCAAGTTCCCTATACCAGTCCAAATTCTATTCTACTTCCTGTGTTTGAAGAGGGTCCCCAGACACCTCCCATTCCTCTCATGAGCCTATCACATCCTCAAAGTGCTCAGGCGACAATACAGAACCTCTGGGTTCTGTTGACGTCGGAATCGGCATCGATTAACGCCGTTCCAGCTCTGTGTCGTCAGGGATGAGGATGGGACTTGCGCCACCGACAAGTATCTGTGATGTTGCAGGCACCGACTTCGGGTCCGATGCCTGAGAGAGTGGTGTTGGCATGACCAGCGTTGAGCCGGATATAAGAACCCGCGGGGCCCAAAGGCTCACCAGCAGGGGTCCTTCCGCTCAAATACTCGGTGCATGGCCTCTCACAACTCTTTTATTTGAGTGGTTTGCGCTCTGACTCCAGGAAAGGCGGTGAGGAGCAAAGTCAACTCTGGCTCCAGCTCCGCGGAACGGTGCCTAGAGAGTCAGTG